>NW_027480808.1:0-182810 GCF_051401765.1 Calliopsis andreniformis
GTTCAGTATTGAGGATTGAGATTGAGATCGAGATTGAGGATTGAACATGAGTCTGAGCGTCAGGGTGAGTGATGAGAATTGATGTTTGTGGATAGAGATTTGAAGATTGCAGATTGAGTATTGAGTATTGAAAACTGTGATTTGAGGATATTCTATTGAGGATTGAGGATTGACAACTGATTGTTGCGGACTGAGGGCTGAAGATTGAGGATGCAGGATTGAGGATTCAGAATTGAGGCTTGAGGACTGAGGATTGAGGATTGAAGAATGAGGATTGAGGATTGAGGATTGTGATTGAGGATTGAGATTGTGATTGAGGATTGTGATTGAAGATTGAGGATTGAAGATTGAGGATTGAGTATTGAATATTGAGTATTGAGGATTGAAGATTGAGGATTGAGGATTGAGTGTTGACGATTGAGGACGAGACTGACGGTTGAGGATTGAGGATTGAAGGTTGAGGATTGAGGATTGAGGACTGAGGATTGAGGACTGAGGATTGAGCATTGAGGATTGAAGATTGAGGACTGGGATTGAGGATTGAAGATTGAGGATTAAGGATTGAACATTGGGGATTGAGGATCTAGGATTGGAGATTGATTATTGAGGATTGAAGATTGAGATTGAGGATTGAGGATTGAGGATTGAGAATTGAGAATTGAGGATGAGGAGACTGAGGGTTGAGGATTGAGGTTTGAGGAACGGAGATTGAGGATTGAGGATTGGGTATTGAGGATTGAAGAATGAGGGTTGAGTATTGAGTATTGAGGATTGAGGATTGAAGATTGAGTATTGAGGATTCAAGATGACGATTGAGGATTGAGATTGAGGATTGAGCATTGAGGATTGAAGATTGAGGACTGGGGATTGAGGATTGAAGATTGAGGATTAAGGATTGAACATTGGGATTGAGGATCTAGGATTGGAGATTGATTACTGAGGATTGAGATTGAGGATTGAGGATTGAGGATTGAGTATTGAAGGTTCAGTATTGAGGATTGAAGATTGAGAATTGAGGATTGAGGATTGAACATTGAGGTCTGAGCGTTCAGGTTTGAGTGATGAGAATTGATGTTGTGGATAGAGATTTGAAGATTGCAGCTTGAGTATTGAGTATTGAAAACTGTGAATTGAGGATATTCTATTGGGGATTGAGGATTGACAACAGATTGTTGAGGACTGGAGGGCTGAAGATTGAGGATGTAGGATTGAGGATTCAGAATGAGGTTTGAGACTGAGGATTGAGGATTGAGAATGAGGATCGGGGATTGAGGATTGAGATTGGGGATTGAAGATTGAGGATTGAGGATTGAGGACTGAGGATTGAGGATTGAGGATTTAGAATTGAGGATTGAGGATTGAACATTGAGTATTGAGGATTGAAGATTGAGGATTGAGGATTGAGGATTGAGTGTTGACGATTGAGGACGAGGACTGACGGTTGAGGATTGAAGTTTGAGGGTTGAGGATTGAGGATTGAGGATTGAGTATTGAGGATTTGAGGATTGTGGATTGAAGGTTGAATATCGATGATTGAAGATTGAGGATCGAGGATTGAGGTTGTGGATTGAGGACGAGGACTCAGGGTTGAGTATTGACGTTTGAGGTCTGAGGATTGAGATTGAGGATTGAGAATTGAGGATTGAAGATTGAGGATTGAGGATTGAGGATTGAGGATTGAGGATTGAAGATTGAGGATTGGGTATTGAGGATTGAAGAATGAGGGTTGAGTATTGAGTATTGAGGATTGAGGATTGAAGATTGAGTATTGAGGATTGAAGATTGACGATCTAGGATTGAGGATTGAGGATTGAGGATTGAGGATTGAGGATTGGGGATTGAAGATTGAGTGTTGACGATTGAGGACGAGGACTGACGGTTGAGGATTGAGGTTTGAGGGTTGAGGATTGAGAATTGAGGACTGAGGATTGAGGATAGAGGATTGAGCATTGAGGATTGAAGATTGAGGACTGGCGATTGAGGATTGAAGATTGAGGATTAAGGACTGAACATTGGGATTGAGGATCTAGGATTGGAGATTGATTATTGAGGATTGAAGTTTGAGGATTGAGGATTGAGGATTGAGAATTGAGAATTGAGGATGAGGACTGAGGGTTGAGGATTGAGGTTTGAGGAACGAGGATTGAGGATTGAGGATTGAGGACTGAGGAATGACGATTGAGTATTGAAGATTGAGGACTGATTACTGAGGATTGAGGATTGAGGATTGAGGATTGAGGATTGAGGATTGACAGTTCAGTATTGAGGATTGAAGATTGAGAATTGAGGATTGAGGATTGAACATTGAGGTCTGAGCGTTCAGGGTTGAGTGATGAGAATTGATGTTTGTGGATAGAGATTTGAAGATTGCAGATTGAGTATTGAGTATTGAAAGCTGTGAATTGAGGATATTCTATTGGGGATTGAGGATTGACAACTGATTGTTGAGGACTGAGTGCTGAAGATTGAGGATGCAGGATTGAGGATTCAGAATTGAGGTTTGAGGAACGAGGATTGAGGATTGAGGATTGAGGACTGAGGAATGACGATTGAGTATTGAAGATTCAGGATTGATTACTGAGGATTGAGGATTGAGGATTGAGGATTGAGGATTGAGGATTGAGGATTGAAGAATGAGGATTGAGGATTGAGGATTGAGGATTGAACATTGCAGATTGAGTATTGAGGATTGAAGATTGAGGATTGAGGATTGAGGATTGAGGATTGAGGATTGAAGTTTGAGTATTGAGGATTGAAGACTGACGATTGAGGATTGAGGATGGAGGATTGAATATTGAGTATTGAGGATTGACTATTGAGGATTGAAAATTGAGGATTGAGGATTGAGGATTGAGGATTGAGAATTGAGGATTGAGGATTGAGGATTGAAGAATGAGGATTGAGGATTGAGGATTGAGGATTGAACATTGCAGATTGAGTATTGAGGATTGAAGATTGAGGATTGAGGATTGAGGATTGAGGATTGAGGATTGAAGTTTGAGTATTGAGGATTGAAGACTGACGATTGAGGATTGAGGATGGAGGATTGAATATTGAGTATTGAGGATTGACTATTGAGGATTGAAAATTGAGGATTGAGGATTGAGGATTGAGGATTGAGGATTGAGGATTGAGGATTGAGGATTGAAGATTGACGATCGAGGATTGAGGATTGAGGATTGAGGATTGAGGATTGACGGTTCAGTATTGAGGATTGAAGATTGAGAATCGAGGATTGAGGATTGAACATTGAGGTCTGAGCGTTCAGGGTTGAGTGATGAGAATTGATGTTTGTGGATAGAGATTTGAAGATTGCAGATTGAGTATTGAGTATTGAAAACTGTGATTTGAGGATATTCTATTGAGGATTGAGGATTGACAACTGATTGTTGCGGACTGAGGGCTGAAGATTGAGGATGCAGGATTGAGGATTCAGAATTGAGGCTTGAGGACTGAGGATTGAGGATTGAAGAATGAGGATTGAGGATTGAGGATTGAGGATTGAGGATTGAGGATTGAGGATTGAGGATTGAGGATTGAAGATTGAGGATTGAAGATTGAGGATTGAGTATTGAATATTGAGTATTGAGGATTGAAGATTGAGGATTGAGGATTGAGTGTTGACGATTGAGGACGAGGACTGACGGTTGAGGATTGAGGATTGAAGGTTGAGGATTGAGGATTGAGGACTGAGGATTGAGGACTGAGGATTGAGCATTGAGGATTGAAGATTGAGGACTGGGGATTGAGGATTGAAGATTGAGGATTAAGGATTGAACATTGGGGATTGAGGATCTAGGATTGGAGATTGATTATTGAGGATTGAAGATTGAGGATTGAGGATTGAGGATTGAGAATTGAGAATTGAGGATGAGGACTGAGGGTTGAGGATTGAGGTTTGAGGAACGGAGATTGAGGATTGAGGATTGGGTATTGAGGATTGAAGAATGAGGGTTGAGTATTGAGTATTGAGGATTGAGGATTGAAGATTGAGTATTGAGGATTCAAGATTGACGATTGAGGATTGAGAATTGAGGATTGAGCATTGAGGATTGAAGATTGAGGACTGGGGATTGAGGATTGAAGATTGAGGATTAAGGATTGAACATTGGGGATTGAGGATCTAGGATTGGAGATTGATTACTGAGGATTGAGAATTGAGGATTGAGGATTGAGGATTGAGTATTGAAGGTTCAGTATTGAGGATTGAAGATTGAGAATTGAGGATTGAGGATTGAACATTGAGGTCTGAGCGTTCAGGTTTGAGTGATGAGAATTGATGTTTGTGGATAGAGATTTGAAGATTGCAGCTTGAGTATTGAGTATTGAAAACTGTGAATTGAGGATATTCTATTGGGGATTGAGGATTGACAACAGATTGTTGAGGACTGAGGGCTGAAGATTGAGGATGTAGGATTGAGGATTCAGAATTGAGGTTTGAGGACTGAGGATTGAGGATTGGAGAATGAGGATCGGGGATTGAGGATTGAGGATTGGGGATTGAAGATTGAGGATTGAGGATTGAGGACTGAGGATTGAGGATTGAGGATTTAGAATTGAGGATTGAGGATTGAACATTGAGTATTGAGGATTGAAGATTGAGGATTGAGGATTGAGGATTGAGTGTTGACGATTGAGGACGAGGACTGACGGTTGAGGATTGAAGTTTGAGGGTTGAGGATTGAGGATTGAGGATTGAGTATTGAGGATTGAGGATTGTGGATTGAAGGTTGAATATCGATGATTGAAGATTGAGGATCGAGGATTGAGGGTTGTGGATTGAGGACGAGGACTCAGGGTTGAGTATTGACGTTTGAGGTCTGAGGATTGAGGATTGAGGATTGAGAATTGAGGATTGAAGATTGAGGATTGAGGATTGAGGATTGAGGATTGAGGATTGAAGATTGAGGATTGGGTATTGAGGATTGAAGAATGAGGGTTGAGTATTGAGTATTGAGGATTGAGGATTGAAGATTGAGTATTGAGGATTGAAGATTGACGATCTAGGATTGAGGATTGAGGATTGAGGATTGAGGATTGAGGATTGGGGATTGAAGATTGAGTGTTGACGATTGAGGACGAGGACTGACGGTTGAGGATTGAGGTTTGAGGGTTGAGGATTGAGGATTGAGGACTGAGGATTGAGGATAGAGGATTGAGCATTGAGGATTGAAGATTGAGGACTGGCGATTGAGGATTGAAGATTGAGGATTAAGGACTGAACATTGGGGATTGAGGATCTAGGATTGGAGATTGATTATTGAGGATTGAAGTTTGAGGATTGAGGATTGAGGATTGAGAATTGAGAATTGAGGATGAGGACTGAGGGTTGAGGATTGAGGTTTGAGGAACGAGGATTGAGGATTGAGGATTGAGGACTGAGGAATGACGATTGAGTATTGAAGATTGAGGACTGATTACTGAGGATTGAGGATTGAGGATTGAGGATTGAGGATTGAGGATTGACAGTTCAGTATTGAGGATTGAAGATTGAGAATTGAGGATTGAGGATTGAACATTGAGGTCTGAGCGTTCAGGGTTGAGTGATGAGAATTGATGTTTGTGGATAGAGATTTGAAGATTGCAGATTGAGTATTGAGTATTGAAAGCTGTGAATTGAGGATATTCTATTGGGGATTGAGGATTGACAACTGATTGTTGAGGACTGAGTGCTGAAGATTGAGGATGCAGGATTGAGGATTCAGAATTGAGGTTTGAGGAACGAGGATTGAGGATTGAGGATTGAGGACTGAGGAATGACGATTGAGTATTGAAGATTCAGGATTGATTACTGAGGATTGAGGATTGAGGATTGAGGATTGAGGATTGAGGATTGAGGATTGAAGAATGAGGATTGAGGATTGAGGGTTGAGGATTGAACATTGCAGATTGAGTATTGAGGATTGAAGATTGAGGATTGAGGATTGAGGATTGAGGATTGAGGATTGAAGTTTGAGTATTGAGGATTGAAGACTGACGATTGAGGATTGAGGATGGAGGATTGAATATTGAGTATTGAGGATTGACTATTGAGGATTGAAAATTGAGGATTGAGGATTGAGGATTGAGGATTGAGGATTGAGGATTGAGGATTGAGGATTGAAGAATGAGGATTGAGGATTGAGGATTGAGGATTGAACATTGCAGATTGAGTATTGAGGATTGAAGATTGAGGATTGAGGATTGAGGATTGAGGATTGAGGATTGAAGTTTGAGTATTGAGGATTGAAGACTGACGATTGAGGATTGAGGATGGAGGATTGAATATTGAGTATTGAGGATTGACTATTGAGGATTGAAAATTGAGGATTGAGGATTGAGGATTGAGGATTGAGGATTGAGGATTGAGGATTGAGGATTGAAGATTGACGATCGAGGATTGCGGAACGAGGATTGAGGATTGAGGATTGAGGATTGAAGATTGAGTATTGAGGATTGAAGACTGACGATTGAGTGTTGAGCATTGAGGATTGAGGATTGAGGATTGAAGATTGAGTATTGAGGATTGAAAATTGAGGATTGAGGATTGAGGACTAAGGATTGAGTATTGAAGAATGAGGATTGAGGATTGAGGATTGAGGATTGAGGATTGAAGATTGCAGATTGAGTATTGAGGATTGAAGATTGAGGATTGAGGATTGAGAATTGAGGATTGAGGATTGAAGATTGAGTATTGAGGATTGAAGACTGACTATTGAGGATTGAGGATGGAGGATTGAATATTGAGTATTGAGGATTGAAGATTGAGGATTGAAAATTGAGGATTGAGAATTGAGGATTGAGGATTGAGGATTGAGGATTGAGGATTAAGGATTGAGGATTGAACATTGAGTATTGAGGATTGAAGATTGAGGATTGAGGAATGAGGATTGAGGATTGAGGATTGAGGATGAGGGCTGAGGGTTGAGGATTGAGGTTTGAGGACTGGGGACTGAGGATTGAGGATTGAGAATTATGGATCGAGGATTGAGGATTGAAGATTGAGGATTGGGTATTGAGGATTGAAGAATGAGGATTGAGGATTGAGGATTGAGTATTGAGGATTGAAGATTGAGGATTGAGGATTGAGGATTGGGTATTGAGGATTGAGGATTGAGGATTGAAGATTGAGTACTGAGGATTGAAGATTAAGATTGAGGATTGAGGATTGAGGATTGAGGATTGAGGATTGAGGATTGAGGATTGAGGATTGAGGATTGAGGATTTAGAATTGAGGATTGAGGATTGAGGATTGAAGATTGAGAATTGGGTATTGAGGCTTGAAGATTGAGGATTGAGGATTGAGGATTGAGGATTGAGGATTGAGGAATGAGGATTGAGGATTGAGGATTGAGGATTGAACATTGCAGATTGAGTATTGAGGATTGAAGATTGAGGATTGAGGATTGAGGATTGAGGATTGAGGATTGAAGCTTGAGTATTGAGGATTGAAGACTGACGATTGAGGATTGAGGATGGAGGATTGAACATTGAGTATTGAGGATTGACTATTGAGGATTGAAAATTGAGGATTGAGGATTGAGGATTGAGGATTGAGGATTGAGGATTGAGGATTGAGGATTGAAGATTGACGATCGAGGATTGAGGATTGAGGATTGAGGATTGAGGATTGAGGATTGGGGATTGAAGATTGAAGATTGAGGATTGAGGACTGAGGATTGAGGATTGAGGATTTAGAATTGAGGATTGAGGATTGAACATTGAGTATTGAGGATTGAAGATTGAGGATTGAGGATTGAGTATTGAGGATTGAGTGTTGACGATTGAGGACGAGGACTGACGGTTGAGGATTGAGGTTTGAGAGTTGAGGATTGAGGATTGAGGACTGAGGATTGAGGATTGAGGATTGAGCATTGAGGATTGAAGATTGAGGACTGGGGATTGAGGATTGAAGATTGAGGATTAAGGACTGAACATTGGGGATTGAGGATCTAGGATTGGAGATTGATTATTGAGGATTGAAGATTGAGGATTGAGGATTGAGGATTGAGAATTGAGAATTGAGGATTGAAGATTGAGTATTGAGGATTGAAGACTGACGATTGAGTGTTGAGCATTGAGGATTGAGGATTGAGGATTGAAGATTGAGTATTGAGGATTGAGAATTGAGGATTGAGGACCGAGGATTAAGGATTGAGGATTGAAGAATGAGGATTGAGGATTGAGGATTGAGGATTGAGGATTGAAGATTGCAGATTGAGTATTGAGGATTGAAGATTGAGGATTGAAAATTGAGGATTGAGGATTGAGGATTGAGGATTGAGGATTGAGGATTGAGGATTGAACATTGAGTATTGAGGATTGAAGATTGAGGATTGAGGAATGAGGATTGAGGATTGAGGATTGAGGATGAGGGCTGAGGGTTGAGGATTGAGGTTTGAGGACTGGGGACTGAGGATTGAGGATTGAGAATTGTGGATTGAGGATTGAGGATTGAAGATTGATGATTGGGTATTGAGGATTGAAGAATGAGGATTGAGGATTGAGGATTGAGGATTGAGGATTGAGGATTGAGGATTGAGGTTTGAAGATTGAGGATTGGGGACTGTGTGTTGAGGGTTGAGTGATGAGAATTGATGTTTGTGGATAGAGATTTGAAGATTACAGGCTGAGCATTGAGTATTGAAACCTGTGAATTGAGGATATTCTATTGAGGGTTGAGGATTCACAACTGATTCTTGAGGTCTGAGGGCTGAAGATTTAGCGTTCAGGATTGTGGATTCAGGATTGGGGTTTGAGGACTGAGGATTGAGGATTCAGGATTGAGGATTGAGGATTGAGGATTGAAGATTGAAGGTTGAGGATTGCGTATTGAGGATAGAACATTGAGGATTGAGGATTGAGTATTGAGGATTGAGGATTGTGGATTGAAGATTGAATATTGATGATTGAAGATTGAGGATCGAGGATTGAGGGTTGTGTATTGAGGACGAGGACTCAGGGTTGAGTATTGATATTTGAGGTCTGAGGATTGCGTATTGAGGATAGAACATTGAGGATTGAGGACTGAATATTGAGGGTTGAGGAGTGAGTATTGAAGATTGAGGATTTGGGACTGAGGATTGAATATTGAGGATTGAGGATTGAGGATTGAGGATTGAGGATTGAAGATCGAGGATTGGGTATTGAGGATTGAAGAATGAGGATTGAAAATTGAGGATTGAGGATTGAGGATTGAAGATTGAGGATTGAGGATTGAGGATTGAGGATTCAGGATAGAAGATTGAGGATTGGGTATTGAGGATTGAAGAATGAGGGTTTAGTATTGAGTATTGAGGATTGAGGATTGAAGATTGAGTATTGAGGATTGAAGATTGACGATTGAGGATTGAGGATTGAGGATTGAGGATTGAGGATTTAGGATTGAGGATTGAAGATTGAGTGTTGAGGGTTGAAGATTGAGGATTGTGGATTGAGGATTGAGGATTGAGGATTGAAGATTGAGTACTGAGGATTGAAGATTAAGATTGAGTATTGAGGATTGAGGATTGAGGGTTGAGGATTGAGGATTTAGAATTGAGGATTGAGGATTGAGGATTGAAGATTGAGGATTGGGTATTGAGGATTGAAGAATGAGGATTGAGGATTGAGGATTGAGGATTGAGGATTGAGGATTGAAGACTGAGTATTGAGGATTGAAGATTGAGGATTGAGGATTGAGTATTGAAGATTGAGGATTTGGGACTGTGGATTGAAGATTGAGGATTGAGGCCTGAGGATTGAGGATTGAGGATTGAAGATTGAGGATTGGGTATTGAGGATTAAAGGATGAGGGTTGAGTATTGAGTATTGAGGATTGAGGATTGAAGATTGAGTATTGAGGATTGAAGATTGACGATCGAGGATTGAGGATTGAGGATTGAGGATTGAGGATTGGGGATTGGGGATTGAAGATTGAGGATTGAGAATTGAGGACTGAGGATTGAGGATTGAGGATTTAGAATTGAGGATTGAAGATTGAGGATTGAGGATTGAGGATTGAGTGTTGACGATTGAGGACGAGGACTGACGGTTGAGGATTGAGGTTTGAGGGTTGAGGATTGAGGATTGAGGACTGAGGATTGAGGATTGAGGATTGAGCATTGAGGATTGAAGATTGAGGATTGAGGATTGAGGATTGAGGATTGAGGATTGAGGATTGAAGTTTGAGTACTGAGGATTGAAGATTAAGATTGAGGATTGAGGATTGAGGATTGAGGATTTAGAATTGAGGATTGAGGATTGAACATTGAGTATTGAGGATTGAAGATTGAGGATTGAGAAATGAGGATTGAGGATGAGGACTGAGGGTTGAGGATTGAGGTTTGAGGAACGAGGATTGAGGATTGAGGATTGAGGACTGAGGAATGACGATTGAGTATTGAAGATTCAGTATTGATTACTGAGGATTGAGGATTGAGGATTGACGGTTCAGTATTGAGGATTGAAGATTGAGAATCGAGGATTGAGGATTGAACATTGAGGTCTGAGCGATCAGGGTTTAGTGATGAGTATTGATGTTTGTGGATAGAGATTTGAAGATAGCAGATTGAGTATTGAGTATTGAAAACTGTGAATTGAGGATATTCTATTGGGTATTGAGGATTGACAACTGATTGTTGAGGACTGAGGGCTGAAGATTGAGGATGCAGGATAGAGGATTCAGAATTGAGGTTTGAGGACTGAGGATTGAGGATTGGAGAATGAGGATTGAGGATTGAGGATTGAGGATTGAAGATTGCAGATTGAGTATTGAGGATTGAAGATTGCGGATTGAGGATTGAGGATTGAGGATTGAGGATTGAAGATTGAGTGTTGAGGATTGAAGACTGACGGTTGAGTGTTGAGCACTGAGGATTGAGGATTGAGGATTGAAGATTGAGTATTGAGGATGGAAAATTGAGGATTCAGGATTGAGGATTAAGGATTGAGGATTGAAGAATGAGGATTGAGGATTGAGGATTGAGGATTGAAGATTGCAGATTGAGTATTGAGGATTGAAGATTGAGGATTGAGGATTGAGAATTGAGGATTGAGGATTGAAGATTGAGTATTGAGGATTGAAGACAGACGATTGAGGATTGAGGATGGAGGATTGAATATTGAGTATTGAGGATTGAAGATTGAGGATTGAAAATTGAGGATTGAGGATTGAGGATTGAGGATTGAGGATTGAGGATTGAGGTTTGAGGACTGGGGACTGAGGATTGAGGATTGAGGATTGTGGATTGAGGATTGGGTATTGAGGATTGAAGAATGAGGATTGAGGATTCAGGATTGAGGATTGAGGATTGAGGATTGAAGATTGAGGATTGAGGATTGAGGATTGAGGAATGAGGATTGAGGACTGAGGATTGAGGATTGGGGATTGAGGATGGAGGATTGAAGATTGAGTATTGAGGATTGCAGATTGAGTATTGAGGATTGGGTATTGAGGATTGAAGAATGAGGATTGAAGATTGAGGATTGAGGATTGAGTGTTGACGATTGAGGACGAGTACTGACGGTTGAGGGTTGAGGTTTGAGGGTTGAGGATTGAGGATTGAGGACTGAGGATTGAGGATTGAGGATTGAGCATTGAGGATTGAAGATTGAGGATTGAGGATTGAGAATTGATGTTTGAGGATTGAGGAATGAAGATTGTGGATTGGGTATTGAGGATTGAAGAATGAGGATTGAGGATTGAGGGTTGAGGATTGAAGATTGAGGACTGAGGATTGAGGATTGAGGATTGAGTATTGAGGATTGAAGATTGAAGATTGAGGATTGAGGATTGAATATTGAGCATTGAAGATTGAGGATTGAAGAATGAGGTTTGAGGATTGAGGATTGAGGATTGAGGATTGAGGATTGAAGATTGAGTATTGAGGGTTGAAGATTGACGATTGAGGATTGAGGTTTGAGGATTATGGATTGATGACTGAGAATGAGGGCTGAGGGTTGAGGATTGAGGTTTTAGTATAGAATCCTGAGAATTCAGGATATTCTATTGAGTATTGAGAATTGAGGATTGATGGTTGAGTATTGAGGATTGAGGATTGAGCGTTGAGGATTGAGTATTGAAGATTGAGGATTGATGATTGAGGATTGATGATTGAGGATTGAGCATTGAGGATAGAGGTTTGAAGATTGAGTATTGAGGATTGAAGATTGAGGATTGAGGATTGAGGATTGAGGATTGAGGATTGGGTATTGAGGATTGAGGATTGAGTATTGAAGATTGAGTATTGAGGATTGAAGATTGAGGATTGTGGATTGAGGATTGAGGATTGAGGACTGAAGATTGAGTATTGAGGATTGAAGATTAAGATTGAGGATTGATGATTGAGGATTGAGCATTGAGGGTAGAGGTTTGAAGATTGAGTATTGAGGATTGAAGATTGAGGATTGAGGATTGAGGATTGAGCGTTGAGGATTGAGTATTGAAGATTGAGGATTGATGATTGAGGATTGATGATTGAGGATTGAGCATTGAGGATAGAGGTTTGAAGATTGAGTATTGAGGATTGAGGATTGAGGATTAAGGATTGAGGATTGAGGATTGAGGATTAGGGACTGAGTATTCAGGGTTGTGTGATAAGAATTGATGTTTGTGGATAGAGATCTGAAGATTGCAGATTGAGTATTGAGTATTGAAAACTGTGAATTGAGGATATTCTATTGAGGATTGAGGATTGGCAACTGATTCTTGAGGACACAGGGCTGAAGATTGAGGATTCAGGATTGAGGATTCAGGATTGAGGTTTGAGGACTGCGGATTGAGGATTGAGGATTGAGGATTAGGGACTGAGTATTCAGGGTTGTGTGATAAGAATTGATGTTTGTGGATAGAGATCTGAAGATTGCAGATTGAGTATTGAGTATTGAAAACTGTGAATTGAGGATATTCTATTGAGGATTGAGGATTGGCAACTGATTCTTGAGGACACAGGGCTGAAGATTGAGGATTCAGGATTGAGGATTCAGGATTGAGGTTTGAGGACTGAGGATTGAGGATTGAGGATTGAAGATTGAGTATTGATGATTGAAGATGGGAGGATTGAGGATTGAGGGTTGAGGATTGGGGGCGAGGACTGACGGTTGAGGATTGAGGTTTGAGGATTGTGGATTGATGATTGAGAATGAGTCCTGAGGGTTGAGGATTGAGGTTTGAGTATAGAATCCTGAGAATTCAGGATATTCTATTGAGTATTGAGAATTGAGGATTGATGGTTGAGTATTGAGGATTGAGGATTGAGCGTTGAGGATTGAGTATTGAAGATTGAGGATTGATGATTGAGGATTGATGATTGAGGATTGAGGATTGAGGATTGAGGATTGCAGATTGAGTATTGAGGATTGAAGATTGAGGGTTGAGGATTGAGGATTGAGGATTGAGCGTTGAGGATTGAGGATTGAGGATTGAGGATTGAGGATTGAAGATTGAATATTGATGATTGAAGATTGAGGATCGAGGATTGATGGTTGTGGATTGAGGATTGAGGATTGAGGACTGAAGATTGAGTATTGAGGATTGAAGATTAAGATTGAGGATTGAGGATTGAGGATTGAGGATTGAGGATTGAGGGTTGAGGATTGAGGATTTAGAATTGAGGATTGAGGATTGAGGATTGAAGATTGAGGATTGGGTATTGAGGATTGAAGAATGAGGATTGAGGATTGAGGATTGAGGATTGAGGATTGAGGATTGAAGACTGAGTATTGAGGATTGAAGATTGAGGATTGAGGATTGAGTATTGAAGATTGTGGATTTGGGACTGTGGATTGAAGATTGAGGATTGAGGACTTTGGATTGAGGATTGAGGATTGAAGATTGAGGATTGGGTATTGAGGATTAAAGGATGAGGGTTGAGTATTGAGTATTGAGGATTGAGGATTGAAGATTGAGTATTGAGGATTGAAGATTGACGATCGAGGATTGAGGATTGAGGATTGAGGATTGAGGATTGAGGATTGGGGATTGAAGATTGAGGATTGAGAATTGAGGACTGAGGATTGAGGATTGAGGATTTAGAATTGAGGATCGAAGATTGAGGATTGAGGATTGAGGATTGAGTGTTGACGATTGAGGACGAGGACTGACGGTTGAGGATTGAGGTTTGAGGGTTGAGGACTGAGGATTGAGGACTGAGGATTGAGGATTGAGGATTGAGCATTGAGGATTGAAGATTGAGGATTGAGGATTGAGGATTGAGGATTGAGGATTGAGGATTGAAGTTTGAGTACTTCGGATTGAAGATTAAGATTGAGGATTGAGGATTGAGGATTGAGGATTTAGAATTGAGGATTGAGGATTGAACATTGAGTATTGAGGATTGAAGATTGAGGATTGAGAAATGAGAATTGAGGATGAGGACTGAGGGTTGAGGATTGAGGTTTGAGGAACGAGGATTGAGGATTGAGGATTGAGGACTGAGGAATGACGATTGAGTATTGAAGATTCAGGATTGATTACTGAGGATTGAGGATTGAGGATTGAGGATTGAGGATTGAGGATTGACGGTTCAGTATTGAGGATTGAAGATTGAGAATCGTGGATTGTGGATTGAACATTGAGGTCTGAGCGTTCAGGGTTTAGTGATGAGAATTGATGTTTGTGGATAGAGATTTGAAGATAGCAGATTGAGTATTGAGTATTGAAAACTGTGAATTGAGGATATTCTATTGGGTATTGAGGATTGACAACTGATTGTTGAGGACTGAGGTCTGAAGATTGAGGATTCAGGATTGAGGATTCAGGTTTGAGGTTTGAGGACTGAGGATTGAGGATTCAGTATTGAGGATTGAGAATTGAGGATTGAGGATTGAAGATTGAGTATTGAGAATTGAGGATTGAGGATTGAGGATTGAAGATTGAGGATTGAGGATTGATGATTGAGGATTGAGGATTGAGAATTGAGGATTGAGGATTGAAGAATGAGGACAGAGGATTGAGGATTGAGGATTGAGGATTGCAGATTGAGTATTGAGGATTGAAGATTGAGGGTTGAGGATTGAAGATGGGAGGATTGACGATTGAGGGTTGAGGATTGAGGGCGAGGACTGACGGTTGAGGATTGAGGTTTGAGGATTGTGGATTGATGATTGAGAATGAGGGCTGAGGGTTGAGGATTGAGGTTTGAGTATAGAATCCTGAGAATTCAGGATATTCTATTGAGTATTGAGAATAGAGGATTAATGGTTGAGTATTGAGGATTGAGGTTTGAGCGTTGAGGATTGAGTATTGAAGATTGAGGATTGATGATTGAGGATTGATGATTGAGGATTGAGGATTGAGGATTGAGGTTTGAAGATTGAGTATTGAGGATTGAACATTGAGGATTGAGGATTGAGGATTGAGGATTGAGTATTGAGGATTGAGGATTGAGGATCGAGGATTGAGGATTGAAGGTTCAGTATTGAGGATTGAAGATTGAGAATTGAAGATTGAGGATTGAACATTGAGGACTGAGTGTTGAGGGTTGAGTGATGAGAATTGATGTTTGTGGATAGTGGTTTGGGGATTGCGGATTTAGTATTGAGTGTTGAAAGCTGTGAATAGAGGATATTCTACAGAGGATTGAGGATTGACTACTGATTGTTGAGGACTGAGGGCTGAAGATTGAGGACTCAGGATTGAGGATTCAGAATTGAGGTTTGTGGACTGAGGATTGAGGATTAAGGATTGAGGATTGAGGATTGAGGATTGAAGATTGAGTATTGATGATTGAAGATTGAGGATTGAAGATTGAGGGTTGAGGTTTGAGGACGAGGACTGGCGGTTGAGGATTGAGGTTTGAGGATTGAGGATTGAGGATTGAGGATTCAGGATTGCGGACTGAGTATTGAGGATTGCAGATTGAGTATTGAGGATTGAGAATTGAGGATTGAGGTTTGAGGATTGAAGATTGAGGATTGAGGATTGATGATTGAGGATTGAGGATTGAGAATTGAGGATTGAGGATTGAGGATTGAAGATTGAGGACTGGGCGTTGAGGATTGAAGAATGAGGATAGAGGATTGAGGATTGAGGATTGAGGATTGCAGATTGAGTATTGAGGATTGAAGATTGTGGGTTGAGGATTGAGGATTGAGGATTGAGCATTGAGGATTGAGGATTGAGGATTGAGGATTGAGGATTGAATATTGAATATTGATGATTGAAGATTGAGGATCGTGGATTGATGGTTGTGGATTGAGGACGAGGACTGAGGGTTGAGTATTGATGTTTGAGGTCTGAGGGTTCAGGATTGAGGATTGAGAATTGAGGACTGAGGATTGAGGATTGAAGATTGAGGACTGGGCGTTGAGGATTGAAGAATGAGGATAGAGGATTGAGGATTGATGATTGAGGATTGATGATTGAGGATTGAGCATTGAGGATAGAGGTTTGAAGATTGAGTATTGAGGATTGAGAATTGAGGATTGAGTATTGAACATTGAGGTCTGAGCGTTCAGGGTTGCGTGATGAGATTTGATGTTTGTGGATAGAGATTTGAAGGTTGCAGATTGAGTATTGAGTATTGAAAACTGTGAAATGAGGATATTCTATTGGGGATTGAGGATTGACAACTGATTGTTGAGGACTGAGGGCTGAAGATTGAGGATGCAGGATTGAGGAATCAGAATTGAGGCTTGAGGACTGAGGATTGAGGATTGGAGAATGAGGATTGAGGATTGAGGATTGAGGATTGAAGATTGCAGATTGAGTATTGAGGATTGAAGATTGCGGGTTGAGGATTGAGGATTGAAAATTGAGGATTGAGGATTGAGGATTGAGGATTCAGGATTGAAGAATGAGGATTGAGGATTGAGGATTGAGGATTGAAGATTGCAGATTGAGTATTGAGGTTTGAAGATTGAGGATTGAGGATTGAGGATTGAGGATTGAGGATTGAAGATTGAGTATTAAGGATTGAAGACTGACGATTGAGGATTGAGGATGGAGGATTGAATATTGAGTATTGAGGATTGAAGATTGAAGATTGAGGATTGAAGATTGAGGATTGAGTATTGAATATTGAGTATTGAGGATTGAAGATTGAGGATTGAGGATTGAGTGTTGACGATTGAGGACAAGGACTGACGGTTGAGGATTGAGGTTTGAGGGTTGAGGATTGAGGATTGAGGACTGAGGATTGAGGATTGAGGATTGAGCATTGAGGATTGAAGATTGAGGACTGGGGATTGAGGACTGAAGATTGAGGATTAAGGATTGAGAGATTGGGGACTGAGTGTTGACGGTTGAATGATGAGAATTGATGTTTGTGGATAGAGATTTGAAGATTGCAGATTGGGTATTGAGTATTGAAAACAGTGAATTGATAATATTCTATTGAGGATTGAGGATTGACAACTGATTGTTGAGGACTGAGGTCTGAAGATTGAGGATTCAGGATTGAGGATTCAGGTTTGAGGTTTGAGGACTGAGGATTGAGGATTGAGGATTGAGGATTGAGGATTGAGGATTGAGGATTGAGGATTGAGGATTGAAGATTGAGGATTGGGTATTGAGGATTGAAGAATGAGGATTGAGGATTGAGTATTGAGGATTGAGGTTTGAGGATTCAGTATTGAGGATTGAGAATTGAGGATTGAGGATTGAAGATTGAGTATTGAGAATTGAGGATTGAGGATTGAGGATTGAAGATTGAGGATTGAGGATTGATGATTGAGGATTGAGGATTGAAGATTGAGGATTGGGTATTGAGGATTGAAGAATGAGGATTGAGGATTGAGGATTGAGGATTGAGGATTGAGGATTGAAGATTGAGTATTCAGGATTGGAGATTGACGATTGAGTATTGAGGACCGAGGATTGGGGATTGAGGATTGAAGAATGAGTATTGAGGATTGAAGACTGAGGATTGAGGATTGAGGATTGAGGATTGAGGTTTGAAGATTGAGGATTGGGGACTGAGTGTTGAGGGTTGAGTGATGAGAATTGATGTTTGTGGATAGAGATTTGAAGATTGCAGGCTGAGTATTGAGTATTGAAACCTGTGAATTGAGGATATTCTATTGAGGATTGAGGATTCATAACTGATTGTTGAGGTCTGAGGGCTGAAGATTGAGCGTTCAGGATTGTGGATTCAGGATTGGGGTTTGAGGACTGAGGATTGAGGATTCAGGATTGAGGATTGAGGATTGAGGATTGAGGATTGAAGGTTGAGGATTGCGTATTGAGGATAGAACATTGAGGATTGAGGATTGAGTATTGAGGATTGAGGATTGTGGATTGAAGATTGAATATTGATGGTTGAAGATTGAGGATCGAGGATTGAGGGTTGTGGATTGAGGACCAGGACTGAGGGTTGAGTATTGATGTTTGAGGTCTGAGGATTGAGGATTGAGGATTGGGTATAGCGGATTGAACATTGAGGATTGAGGATTGAGGATTGAGGATTGAGGTTTTAGGGTTGAGGATTGAGGATTGATGATTGAAGATTGAGGATTGGGCATTGAGGATTGAAGAATGAGGATTGAGGATTGAGGATTGAGGATTCAGGATTGAGGATTGAAGACTGAGTATTGAGGATTGAAGATTGAGGATTGAGGAGTGAGTATTGAAGATTGAGGATTTGGGACTGAGGATTGGAGAATGAGGATTGAGGATTGAGGATTGAGGATTGAAGATTGCAGATTGAGTATTGAGGATTGAAGATTGCGGGTTGAGGATTGAGGATTGAAAATTGAGGATTGAGGATTGAGGATTGAGGATTGAGGATTGAAGAATGAGGATTGAGGATTGAGGATTCAGAATTGAGGTTTGAGGACTGAGGATTGAGGATTGGAGAATGAGGATTGAGGATTGAGTATTGAGGATTGAAGATTGCAGATTGAGTATTGAGGATTGAAGATTGCGGGTTGAGGATTGAGGATTGAAAATTGAGGATTGAGGATTGAGGATTGAGGATTGAGGATTGAAGAATGAGGATTGAGGATTGAGGATTGAGGGTTGAAGATTGCAGATTGAGTATTGAGGTTTGAAGATTGAGGATTGAGGATTGAGGATTGAGGATTGAGGATTGAAGATTGCGTATTGACGATTGAAGACTGACGATTGAGTATTGAGGATGGAGGATTGAATATTGAGTATTGAGGATTGAAGATTGAGGATTGAAAATTGAGGATCGAGGATTGAGGATTGAGGATTGAGGATTGAGGATTGAGGATTGAGGATTGAGGATTGAGGATTGAGGATTGAGGATTGTGGATTGAGTATTGAGGATTGAAGGTTGAGGATTGAGGAATGAGGATTGAGTATAGAGGACTGAGGATGAGGGCTGAGGGTTGACAATTGAGGTTTGAAGACTGAGTATTGAGGATTGAAGATTGAGGATTGAGGATTGAGTATTGAAGATTGAGGATTTGGGACTGAGGATTGAAGATTGAGGATTGAGGATTGAGGATTGAGGATTGAGGATTGAGGATTGAGGATTGAAGATTGAGGATTGGGTATTGAGGATTGAAGAATGAGGATTGAGGATTGAGGATTGAGGATTGAGGATTGAGGATTGAGGATTGAGGATTGAGGATTGAAGATTGAGGATTGAAGATTGAGGATTGAGTATTGAATATTGAGTATTGAGGATTGAAGATTGAGGATTGAGGATTAAGTGTTGACGATTGAGGACGAGGACTGACGGTTGAGGATTGAGGTTTGAGGGTTGAGGATTGAGGATTGAGGACTGAGGATTGAGAATTGAGGATTGAGCATTGAGGATTGAAGATTGAGGACTGGGGATTGAGGATTGAAGATTGAGGATTAAGGATTAAACATTGGGGATTGAGGGTCTAGGATTGGAGATTGATTATTGAGGATTGAAGATTGAGGATTGAGGATTGAAGATTGAGAATTGAGAATTGAGGATGAGGACTGAGGGTTGAGGATTGAGGTTTGTGGAACGAGGATTGAGGATTGAGGATTGGGTATTGAGGATTGAAGAATGAGGGTTGAGTATTGAGTATTGAGGATTGAGGATTGAAGATTGAGTATTGAGGACTGAAGATTGACGATTGAGGATTGAGGATTGAGGATTGAGCATTGAGGATTGAAGATTGAGGACAGGGGATTGAGGATTGAAGATTGAGGATTAAGGATTGAACATTGGGGATTGAGGATCTAGGATTGGAGATTGATTACTGAGGATTGAGGATTGAAGATTGAGAATTGAAGATTGAGGATTGAACATTGAGGACTGAGCGTTCAGTGTTGAGTGATGAGAATTGATGTTTGTGGATAGAGATTTGAAGATTGCAGATTGAGTATTGAGTATTGAAAACTGTGAATTGAGGATATTCTATTGCGGATTGAGGATTGACAACTGATTGTTGAGGACTGAGTGCTGAAGATTGAGGATGCAGGATTGAGGATTCAGAATTGAGGTTTGAGGACTGAGGATTGAGGTTTGAAGATTGAGTATTGAGGATTGAAGATTGAGGTTTGAAGATTGAGGATTGAGGATTGAGGATTGAGGATTGAGGATTGAAGATTGAGTATTGAGGATTGAAGACTGACGATTGAGGATTGAGGATGGAGGATTGAATATTGAGTATTGAGGATTGAAGATTGAAGATTGAGGATTGAAGATTGAGGATTGAGTATTGAATATTGAGTATTGAGGATTGAAGATTGAGGATTGAGGATTGAGTGTTGACGATTGAGGACAAGGACTGACGGTTAAGGATTGAGGTTTGAGGGTTGAGGATTGAGGATTGAGGACTGAGGATTGAGGATTGAGGATTGAGCATTGAGGATTGAAGATTGAGGACTGGGGATTGAGGACTGAAGATTGAGGATTAAGGATTGAGAGATTGGGGACTGAGTGTTGACGGTTGAATGATGAGAATTGATGTTTGTGGATAGAGATTTGAAGATTGCAGATTGGGTATTGAGTATTGAAAACAGTGAATTGATAATATTCTATTGAGGATTGAGGATTGACAACTGATTGTTGAGGACTGAGGTCTGAAGATTGAGGATTCAGGATTGAGGATTCAGGTTTGAGGTTTGTGGACTGAGGATTGAGGATTGAGGATTGATTATTGAGGATTGAGAATTGAGGATTGAGGATTGAGGATTGAAGATTGAGGATTGGGTATTGAGGATTGAAGAATGAGGATTGAGGATTGAGTATTGAGGATTGAGGTTTGAGGATTCAGTATTGAGGATTGAGAATTGAGGATTGAGGATTGAAGATTGAGTATTGAGAATTGAGGATTGAGGATTGAGGATTGAAGATTGAGGATTGAGGATTGATGATTGAGGATTGAGGATTGAAGATTGAGGATTGGGTATTGAGGATTGAAGAATGAGGATTGAGGATTGAGGATTGAGGATTGAGGATTGAGGATTGAAGATTGAGTATTCAGGATTGGAGATTGACGATTGAGTATTGAGGACCGAGGATTGGGGATTGAGGATTGAAGAATGAGTATTGAGGATTGAAGACTGAGGATTGAGGATTGAGGATTGAGGATTGAGGTTTGAAGATTGAGGATTGGGGACTGAGTGTTGAGGGTTGAGTGATGAGAATTGATGTTTGTGGATAGAGATTTGAAGATTGCAGGCTGAGTATTGAGTATTGAAACCTGTGAATAGAGGATATTCTATTGAGGATTGAGGATTCATAACTGATTGTTGAGGTCTGAGGGCTGAAGATTGAGCGTTCAGGATTGTGGATTCAGGATTGGGGTTTGAGGACTGAGGATTGAGGATTGAGGATTGAGGACTGAGGAATGACGATTGAGTATTGAAGATTGAGGATTGATTACTGAGGATTGAGGATTGAGGATTGAGGATTGAGGATTGAGGATTGAACATTGAGGTCTGAGCGTTCAGGGTTGAGTGATGAGGTTTGATGTTTGTGGATAGAGATTTGAAGATTGCAGATTGAGTATTGAGTACTGAAAACTGTGAAATGAGGATATTCTATTGGGGATTGAGGACTGACAACTGATTGTTGAGGACTGAGGGCTGAAGATTGAGGATGCAGGATTGAGGATTCAGAATTGAGGTTTGAGGACTGAGGATTGAGGATTGGAGAATGAGGATTGACGATTGAGTATTGAGGATTGAAGATTGCAGATTGAGTATTGAGGATTGAAGATTGCGGGTTGAGGATTGAGGATTGAAAATTGAGGATTGAGGATTGAGGATTGAGGATTGAGGATTGAAGAATGAGGATTGAGGATTGAGGATTGAGGATTGAAGATTGCAGATTGAGTATTGAGGTTTGAAGATTGAGGATTGAGGATTGAGGATTGAGGATTGAGGATTGAAGATTGCGTATTGACGATTGAAGACTGACGATTGAGTATTGAGGATGGAGGATTGAATATTGAGTATTGAGGATTGAAGATTGAGGATTGAAAATTGAGGATCGAGGATTGAGGATTGAGGATTGAGGATTGAGGATTGAGGATTCAGGATTGAGGATTGAGGATTGAGGATTGTGGATTGAGTATTGAGGATTGAAGGTTGAGGATTGAGGAATGAGGATTGAGTATAGAGGATTGAGGATGAGGGCTGAGGGTTGACAATTGAGGTTTGAAGACTGAGTATTGAGGATTGAAGATTGAGGATTGAGGATTGAGTATTGAAGATTGAGGATTTGGGACTGAGGATTGAAGATTGAGGATTGAGGATTGAGGATTGAGGATTGAGGATTGAGGATTGAGGATTGAAGATTGAGGATTGGGTATTGAGGATTGAAGAATGAGGATTGAGGATTGAGGATTGAGGATTGAGGATTGAGGATTGAGGATTGAGGATTGAGGATTGAAGATTGAGGATTGAAGATTGAGGATTGAGTATTGAATATTGAGTATTGAGGATTGAAGATTGAGGATTGAGGATTAAGTGTTGACGATTGAGGACGAGGACTGACGGTTGAGGATTGAGGTTTGAGGGTTGAGGATTGAGGATTGAGGACTGAGGATTGAGAATTGAGGATTGAGCATTGAGGATTGAAGATTGAGGACTGGGGATTGAGGATTGAAGATTGAGGATTAAGGATTAAACATTGGGGATTGAGGGTCTAGGATTGGAGATTGATTATTGAGGATTGAAGATTGAGGATTGAGGATTGAAGATTGAGAATTGAGAATTGAGGATGAGGACTGAGGGTTGAGGATTGAGGTTTGAGGAACGAGGATTGAGGATTGAGGATTGGGTATTGAGGATTGAAGAATGAGGGTTGAGTATCGAGTATTGAGGATTGAGGATTGAAGATTGAGTATTGAGGACTGAAGATTGACGATTGAGGATTGAGGATTGAGGATTGAGCATTGAGGATTGAAGATTGAGGACAGGGGATTGAGGATTGAAGATTGAGGATTAAGGATTGAACATTGGGGATTGAGGATCTAGGATTGGAGATTGATTACTGAGGATTGAGGATTGAGGATTGAGGATTGAGGATTGAGGATTGAAATCTGAGGATTGGGTATTGAGTATTGAGGATTGAAGATTGAGGATTGAGGATTGAGTGTTGACGATTGAGGACGAGGACTGACGGTTGAGGATTGAGGTTTGAGGGTTGAGGATTGAGGCTTGATGTGTGAGGGTTGAGGATTGAGGATTGAGTACTGAGGATTGAGGATTGAGGATTGAGCATTGAGGATTGAAGATTGAGGACTGGGGATTGAGGATTGAAGATTGAGGATTAAGGATTGAAGATTGGGGACTGAGAATCTAGGATTGGAGATTGATTATTGAGGATTGAATATTGAGGATTGAAGATTGAGGATTGACAATTGAGAACTGAGGATGAGGACTGAGGGTTGAGGATTGAGGTTTAAGGAACGAGGGTTGAGGGTTGAGGATTGAGGACTGAGGACTGACGATTGAGTATTGAGGATTGAGTATTGATTACTGAGGATTGAGGATTGAGGATTGAGGATTGAGGATTGGGGATTGAGTATTGAAGATTCAGTATTGAGGATTGAAGATTGAGAATTGAAGATTGAGGATTGAACATTGAGGACTGAGCGTTCAGTGTTGAGTGATGAGAATTGATGTTTGTGGATAGAGATTTGAAGATTGCAGATTGAGTATTGAGTATTGAAAACTGTGAATTGAGGATATTCTATTGCGGATTGAGGATTGACAACTGATTGTTGAGGACTGAGTGCTGAAGATTGAGGATGCAGGATTGAGGATTCAGAATTGAGGTTTGAGGACTGAGGATTGAGGATTGAGGATTGAGGATTGAGGTTTGAAGATTGAGGATTGGGGACTGAGTGTTGAGGGTTGAGTGATGAGAATTGATGTTTGTGGATAGAGATTTGAAGATTGCAGGCTGAGTATTGAGTATTGAAACCTGTGAATAGAGGATATTCTATTGAGGATTGAGGATTCATAACTGATTGTTGAGGTCTGAGGGCTGAAGATTGAGCGTTCAGGATTGTGGATTCAGGATTGGGGTTTGAGGACTGAGGATTGAGGATTGAGGATTGAGGACTGAGGAATGACGATTGAGTATTGAAGATTGAGGATTGATTACTGAGGATTGAGGATTGAGGATTGAGGATTGAGGATTGAGGATTGAACATTGAGGTCTGAGCGTTCAGGGTTGAGTGATGAGGTTTGATGTTTGTGGATAGAGATTTGAAGATTGCAGATTGAGTATTGAGTACTGAAAACTGTGAAATGAGGATATTCTATTGGGGATTGAGGACTGACAACTGATTGTTGAGGACTGAGGGCTGAAGATTGAGGATGCAGGATTGAGGATTCAGAATTGAGGTTTGAGGACTGAGGATTGAGGATTGGAGAATGAGGATTGACGATTGAGTATTGAGGATTGAAGATTGCAGATTGAGTATTGAGGATTGAAGATTGCGGGTTGAGGATTGAGGATTGAAAATTGAGGATTGAGGATTGAGGATTGAGGATTGAGGATTGAAGAATGAGGATTGAGGATTGAGGATTGAGGATTGAAGATTGCAGATTGAGTATTGAGGTTTGAAGATTGAGGATTGAGGATTGAGGATTGAGGATTGAGGATTGAAGATTGCGTATTGACGATTGAAGACTGACGATTGAGTATTGAGGATGGAGGATTGAATATTGAGTATTGAGGATTGAAGATTGAGGATTGAAAATTGAGGATCGAGGATTGAGGATTGAGGATTGAGGATTGAGGATTGAGGATTCAGGATTGAGGATTGAGGATTGAGGATTGTGGATTGAGTATTGAGGATTGAAGGTTGAGGATTGAGGAATGAGGATTGAGTATAGAGGATTGAGGATGAGGGCTGAGGGTTGACAATTGAGGTTTGAAGACTGAGTATTGAGGATTGAAGATTGAGGATTGAGGATTGAGTATTGAAGATTGAGGATTTGGGACTGAGGATTGAAGATTGAGGATTGAGGATTGAGGATTGAGGATTGAGGATTGAGGATTGAGGATTGAAGATTGAGGATTGGGTATTGAGGATTGAAGAATGAGGATTGAGGATTGAGGATTGAGGATTGAGGATTGAGGATTGAGGATTGAGGATTGAGGATTGAAGATTGAGGATTGAAGATTGAGGATTGAGTATTGAATATTGAGTATTGAGGATTGAAGATTGAGGATTGAGGATTAAGTGTTGACGATTGAGGACGAGGACTGACGGTTGAGGATTGAGGTTTGAGGGTTGAGGATTGAGGATTGAGGACTGAGGATTGAGAATTGAGGATTGAGCATTGAGGATTGAAGATTGAGGACTGGGGATTGAGGATTGAAGATTGAGGATTAAGGATTAAACATTGGGGATTGAGGGTCTAGGATTGGAGATTGATTATTGAGGATTGAAGATTGAGGATTGAGGATTGAAGATTGAGAATTGAGAATTGAGGATGAGGACTGAGGGTTGAGGATTGAGGTTTGAGGAACGAGGATTGAGGATTGAGGATTGGGTATTGAGGATTGAAGAATGAGGGTTGAGTATCGAGTATTGAGGATTGAGGATTGAAGATTGAGTATTGAGGACTGAAGATTGACGATTGAGGATTGAGGATTGAGGATTGAGCATTGAGGATTGAAGATTGAGGACAGGGGATTGAGGATTGAAGATTGAGGATTAAGGATTGAACATTGGGGATTGAGGATCTAGGATTGGAGATTGATTACTGAGGATTGAGGATTGAGGATTGAGGATTGAGGATTGAGGATTGAAATCTGAGGATTGGGTATTGAGTATTGAGGATTGAAGATTGAGGATTGAGGATTGAGTGTTGACGATTGAGGACGAGGACTGACGGTTGAGGATTGAGGTTTGAGGGTTGAGGATTGAGGCTTGATGTGTGAGGGTTGAGGATTGAGGATTGAGTACTGAGGATTGAGGATTGAGGATTGAGCATTGAGGATTGAAGATTGAGGACTGGGGATTGAGGATTGAAGATTGAGGATTAAGGATTGAAGATTGGGGACTGAGAATCTAGGATTGGAGATTGATTATTGAGGATTGAATATTGAGGATTGAAGATTGAGGATTGACAATTGAGAACTGAGGATGAGGACTGAGGGTTGAGGATTGAGGTTTGAGGAACGAGGGTTGAGGGTTGAGGATTGAGGACTGAGGACTGACGATTGAGTATTGAGGATTGAGTATTGATTACTGAGGATTGAGGATTGAGGATTGAGGATTGAGGATTGGGGATTGAGTATTGAAGATTCAGTATTGAGGATTGAAGATTGAGAATTGAAGATTGAGGATTGAACATTGAGGACTGAGCGTTCAGTGTTGAGTGATGAGAATTGATGTTTGTGGATAGAGATTTGAAGATTGCAGATTGAGTATTGAGTATTGAAAACTGTGAATTGAGGATATTCTATTGCGGATTGAGGATTGACAACTGATTGTTGAGGACTGAGTGCTGAAGATTGAGGATGCAGGATTGAGGATTCAGAATTGAGGTTTGAGGACTGAGGATTGAGGTTTGAAGATTGAGTATTGAGGATTGAAGATTGAGGATTGAGGATTGAGGATTGAGGATTGAGGATTGAGGATGAGTGCCGACGTTTGAGGATTGATGTTTGAGGACTGAGGACTGAGGATTGAGGGTTGAGAATTGAGGATTGAGGATTGAGGATTGAAGATTGAGGATTGGGTATTGAGGATTGAAGAATGAGGATTGAGGATTGAGGATTGAGGATTGAGGATTGAGGATTGAGGATTGAGGATTGAAGATTGAGTATTCAGGATTGGAGATTGACGATTGAGGATTGAGGACCGAGGATTGAGGATTGAGGATTGAAGAATGAGTATTGAGGATTGAAGCCTGAGGATTGAGGATTGAGGATTGAGGATTGAGGTTTGAAGATTGAGGATTGGGGACTGAGTGTTGAGGATTGAGTGATGAGAATTGATGTTTGTGTATAGAGATTTGAAGATTGCAGGCTGATTATTGAGTATTGAAACCTGTGAATTGAGGATATTCTATTGAGGATTGAGGATTCACAACTGATTGTTGAGGTCTGAGGGCTGAAGATTGAGCGTTCAGGATTGTGGATTCAGGATTGGGGTTTGAGGACTGAGGATTGAGGATTCAGGATTGAGGATTGAGGATTGAGGATTGAGGATTGAGGATTGAAGGTTGAGGATTGCGTATTGAGGATAGAACATTGAGGATTGAGGATTGAGTATTGAGGATTGAGGATTGTGGATTGAAGATTGAATATTGATGGTTGAAGATTGAGGATCGAGGATTGAGGGTTGTGGATTGAGGACCAGGACTGAGGGTTGAGTATTGATGTTTGAGGTCTGAGGATTGAGGATTGAGGATTGGGTATAGCGGATTGAACATTGAGGATTGAGGATTGAGGATTGAGGATTGAGGTTTTAGGGTTGAGGATTGAGGATTGAGGATTGAAGATTGAGGATTGGGCATTGAGGATTGAAGAATGAGGATTGAGGATTGAGGATTGAGGATTCAGGATTGAGGATTGAAGACTGAGTATTGAGGATTGAAGATTGAGGATTGAGGAGTGAGTATTGAAGATTGAGGATTTGGGACTGAGGATTGAAGATTGAGGATTGAGGATTGAGGATTGAGGATTGAGGATTGAGGATTGAGGATTGAGGATTGAAGATTGAGGATTGGGTATAGAGGATTGAAGAGTGAGGATTGAGGATTGAAGATTGAGTATTCAGGATTGGAGATTGACGATTGAGGATTGAGGACCGAGGATTGAGGATTGAGGATTGAAGAATGAGTATTGAGGATTGAAGACTGAGGATTGAGGATTGAGGATTGAGGATCGAGGTTTGAAGATTGAGGATAGGGGACTGAGTGTTGAGGGTTGAGTGATGAGAATTGATGTTCGTGGATAGAGATTTGAAGATTGCATGCTGAGTATTGAGTATTGAAACCTGTGAATTGAGGATATTCTATCGAGGATTGAGGATTCACAACTGATTGTTGAGGTCTGAGGGCTGAAGATTGAGCGTTCAGGATTGTGGATTCAGGATTGGGGTTTGAGGACTGAGGATTGAGGATTGAGGATTGAGGACTGAGGAATGACGATTGAGTATTGAAGATTGAGGATTGATTACTGAGGATTGAGGATTGAGGATTGAGGATTGAGGATTAAGTATTGAAGGTTCAGTATTGAGGATTGAGGATTGAGAATTGAGGATTGAGGATTGAACATTGAGGTCTGAGCGTTCAGAGTTGAGTGATGAGATTTGATGTTTGTGGATAGAGATTTGAAGATTGCAGATTGAGTATTGAGTATTGAAAACTGTGAAATGAGGATATTCTATTGGGAATTGAAGATTGACAACTGATTGTTGAGGACTGAGGGCTGAAGATTGAGGATGCAGGATTGAGGATTCAGAATTGAGGTTTGAGGACTGGGGATTGAGGATTGGAGAATGAGGATTGAGGATTGAGGATTGAGGATTGAAGATTGCAGATTGAGTATTGAGGATTGAAGATTGCGGGTTGAGGATTGAGGATTGAAAATTGAGGATTGAGGATTGAGGATTGAGGATTGAGGATTGAAGAATGAGGATTGAGGATTGAGGATTGAGGATTGAAGATTGCAGATTGAGTATTGAGGTTTGAAGATTGAGGATTGAGGATTGAGGATTGAGGATTGAGTATTGAATATTGAGTATTGAGGATTGAAGATTGAGGATTGACGATTGAGTGTTGACGATTGAGGACAAGGACTGACGGTTGAGGATTGACGTTTGAGGGTTGAGGATTGAGGATTGAGGACTGAGGATTGAGGATTGAGGATTGAGCATTGAGGGTTGAAGATTGAGGACTGGGGATTGAGGATTGAAGATTGAGGATTGAGGATTGAGGATTGAGGATGAGTGCTGAGGTTTGAGGATTGAGGTTTGAGGACTGAGGACTGAGGATTGAGGGTTGAGAATTGAGGATAGAGGATTGAGGATTGAAGATTGAGGATTGGGTATTGAGGATTGAAGACTGAGGATTGAGGATTGAGGATTGAGGATCGAGGTTTGAAGATTGAGGATTGGGGACTGAGTGTTGAGGGTTGAGTGATGAGAATTGATGTTTGTGGATAGAGATTTGAAGATTGCATGCTGAGTATTGAGTATTGAAACCTGTGAATTGAGGATATTCTATTGAGGATTGAGGATTCACAACTGATTGTTGAGGTCTGAGGGCTGAAGATTGAGCGTTCAGGATTGTGGATTCAGGATTGGGGTTTGAGGACTGAGGACTGAGGATTGAGGGTTGAGAATTGAGGATAGAGGATTGAGGATTGAAGATTGAGGATTGGGTATTGAGGATTGAAGACTGAGGATTGAGGATTGAGGATTGAGGATTGAGGATTGAAGCTTCAGTATTGAGGATTGAGGATTGAGAATTGAGGATTGAGGATTGAACATTGAGGTCTGAGCGTTCAGGGTTGAGTGATGAGATTTGATGTTTGTGGATAGAGATTTGAAGATTGCAGATTGAGTATTGAGTACTGAAAACTGTGAAATGAGGATATTCTATTGGGGATTGAGGATTGACAACTGATTGTTGAGGACTGAGGGCTGAAGATTGAGGATGCAGGATTGAGGATTCAGAATTGAGGTTTGAGGACTGAGGACTGAGGATTGGAGAATGAGGATTGAGGATTGAGTATTGAGGATTGAAGATTGCAGATTGAGTATTGAGGATTGAAGATTGCGGGTTGAGGATTGAGGATTGAAAATTGAGGATTGAGGATTGAGGATTGAGGATTGAGGATTGAAGAATGAGGATTGAGGATTGAGGATTGAGGATTGAAGACTGCAGATTGAGTATTGAGGTTTGAAGATTGAGGATTGAGGATTGAGGATTGAGGATTGAGGATTGAAGATTGCGTATTGACGATTGAAGACTGACGATTGAGTATTGAGGATGGAGGATTGAATATTGAGTATTGAGGATTGAAGATTGAGGATTGAAAATTGAGGATCGAGGATTGAGGATTGAGGATTGAGGATTGAGGATTGAGGATTGAGGATTGAGGATTGAGGATTGAGGATTGTGGATTGAGTATTGAGGATTGAAGGTTGAGGATTGAGGAATGAGGATTGAGTATAGAGGATTGAGGATGAGGGCTGAGGGTTGACAATTGAAGTTTGAAGACTGAGTATTGAGGATTGAAGATTGAGGATTGAGGATTGAGTATTGAAGATTGAGGATTTGGGACTGAGGATTGAAGATTGAGGATTGAGGATTGAGGATTGAGGATTGAGGATTGAGGATTGAGGATTGAAGATTGAGGATTGGGTATTGAGGATTGAAGAATGAGGATTGAGGATTGAGGATTGAGGATTGAGGATTGAGGATTGAGGATTGAGGATTGAGGATTGAAGATTGAGGATTGAAGATTGAGGATTGAGTATTGAATATTGAGTATTGAGGATTGAAGATTGAGGATTGAGGATTAAGTGTTGACGATTGAGGACGAGGACTGACGGTTGAGGATTGAGGTTTGAGGGTTGAGGATTGAGGATTGAGGACTGCGGATTGAGAATTGAGGATTGAGCATTGAGGATTGAAGATTGAGGACTGGGGATTGAGGATTGAAGATTGAGGATTAAGGATTAAACATTGGGGATTGAGGGTCTAGGATTGGAGATTGATTATTGAGGATTGAAGATTGAGGATTGAGGATTGAAGATTGAGAATTGAGAATTGAGGATGAGGACTGAGGGTTGAGGATTGAGGTTTGAGGAACGAGGATTGAGGATTGAGGATTGGGTATTGAGGATTGAAGAATGAGGGTTGAGTATTGAGTATTGAGGATTGAGGATTGAAGATTGAGTATTGAGGACTGAAGATTGACGATTGAGGATTGAGGATTGAGGATTGAGCATTGAGGATTGAAGATTGAGGACAGGGGATTGAGGATTGAAGATTGAGGATTAAGGATTGAACATTGGGGATTGAGGATCTAGGATTGGAGATTGATTACTGAGGATTGAGGATTGAGGATTGAGGATTGAGGATTGAGGATTGAAATCTGAGGATTGGGTATTGAGTATTGAGGATTGAAGATTGAGGATTGAGGATTGAGTGTTGACGATTGAGGACGAGGACTGACGGTTGAGGATTGAGGTTTGAGGGTTGAGGATTGAGGCTTGATGTGTGAGGGTTGAGGATTGAGGATTGAGGACTGAGGATTGAGGATTGAGGATTGAGCATTGAGGATTGAAGATTGAGGACTGGGGATTGAGGATTGAAGATTGAGGATTAAGGATTGAAGATTGGGGATTGAGAATCTAGGATTGGAGATTGATTATTGAGGATTGAATATTGAGGATTGAGGATTGAGGATTGACAATTGAGAACTGAGGATGAGGACTGAGGGTTGAGGATTGAGGTTTGAGGAACGAGGGTTGAGGGTTGAGGATTGAGGACTGAGGACTGACGATTGAGTATTGAGGATTGAGTATTGATTACTGAGGATTGAGGATTGAGGATTGAGGATTGAGGATTGGGGATTGAGTATTGAAGATTCAGTATTGAGGATTGAAGATTGAGAATTGAAGATTGAGGATTGAACATTGAGGACTGAGCGTTCAGTGTTGAGTGATGAGAATTGATGTTTGTGGATAGAGATTTGAAGATTGCAGATTGAGTATTGAGTATTGAAAACTGTGAATTGAGGATATTCTATTGCGGATAGAGGATTGACAACTGATTGTTGAGGACTGAGTGCTGAAGATTGAGGATGCAGGATTGAGGATTCAGAATTGAGGTTTGAGGACTGAGGATTGAGGTTTGAAGATTGAGTATTGAGGATTGAAGATTGAGGATTGAGGATTGAGGATTGAGGATTGAGGATTGAGGATGAGTGCCGAGGTTTGAGGATTGATGTTTGAGGACTGAGGACTGAGGATTGAGGGTTGAGAATTGAGGATTGAGGATTGAGGATTGAAGATTGAGGATTGGGTATTGAGGATTGAAGAATGAGGATTGAGGATTGAGGATTGAGGATTGAGGATTGAGGATTGAGGATTGAAGATTGAGTATTCAGGATTGGAGATTGACGATTGAGGATTGAGGACCGAGGATTGAGGATTGAGGATTGAAGAATGAGTATTGAGGATTGAAGCCTGAGGATTGAGGATTGAGGATTGAGGATTGAGGTTTGAAGATTGAGGATTGGGGACTGAGTGTTGAGGATTGAGCGATGAGAATTGATGTTTGTGTATAGAGATTTGAAGATTGCAGGCTGAGTATTGAGTATTGAAACCTGTGAATTGAGGATATTCTATTGAGGATTGAGGATTCACAACTGATTGTTGAGGTCTGAGGGCTGAAGATTGAGCGTTCAGGATTGTGGATTCAGGATTGGGGTTTGAGGACTGAGGATTGAGGATTCAGGATTGAGGATTGAGGATTGAAGGTTGAGGATTGCGTATTGAGGATAGAACATTGAGGATTGAGGATTGAGTATTGAGGATTGAGGATTGTGGATTGAAGATTGAATATCGATGATTGAAGATTGAGGATCGAGGATTGAGGGTTGTGGATTGAAGACGAGGACTCAGGGTTGAGTATTAATGTTTGAGGTCTGAGGATTGAGGACTGAGGACTGAGGATTGAGGGTTGAGAATTGAGGATTGAGGATTGAGGATTGAAGATTGAGGATTGGGTATTGAGGATTGAAGAATGAGGATTGAGGATTGAGGATTGAGGATTGAGGATTGAGGATTGAAGATTGAGGATTGGGTATTGAGGATTGAAGAATGAGGGTTGAGTATTGAGTATTGAGGGTTGAGGATTGAAGATTGAGTATTGAGGATTGAAGATTGACGATCGAGGATTGAGCATTGAGGATTGAGGATTGAGGATTGAGGATTGAGTATTGAAGATTGAGGATTGATTACTGAGGATTGAGGATTGAGGATTGAGGATTGAGGATTGAGGATTGACGGTTCAGTATTGAGGATTGAAGATTGAGAATTGAGGATTGAGGGTTGAACATTGAGGTCTGAGCGTTCAGGGTTGAGTGATGAGAATTGATGTTTGTGGATAGAGATTTGAAGATTGCAGATTGAGTATTGAGTATTGAAAGCTGTGAATTGAGGATATTCTATTGGGGATTGAGGATTGACAACTGATTGTTGAGGACTGAGGGCTGAAGATTGAGGATGCAGGATTGAGGATTCAGAATTGAGGTTTGAGGACTGAGGATTGAGGATTGGAGAATGAGGATTGAGGATTGAGGATTGAGGATTGAAGATTGCAGATTGAGTATTGAGGATTGAAGATTGCGGATTGAGGATTGAGGATTGATGATTGAGGATTGAGGTTTGAAGATTGAAGATTGCGGACTGAGTGTTGAGGGTAGAGTGATGAGAATTGATGTTTGTGGACAGAGATCTGAAGATTGCAGGCTGAGTATTGAGTATCGAAACCTGTAAATTGAGGATATTCTATTGAGGATTGAGGATTCACGACTGATTGTTGAGGACTGAGGGCTGAAGATTGAGCGTTCAGGATTGTGGATTCAGGATTGGGGTTTGAGGACTGAGGATTGAGGATTCAGGATTGAGGATTGAGGATTGAGGATTGAGGATTGAGGATTGAGGATTGAGGATTGAAGATTGAGGATTGAAGATTGAGGATTGAGTATTGAATATTGAGTATTGAGGATTGAAGATTGAGGATTGAGGATTAAGTGTTGACGATTGAGGACGAGGACTGACGGTTGAGGATTGAGGTTTGAGGGTTGAGGATTGAGGATTGAGGACTGAGGATTGAGAATTGAGGATTGAGCATTGAGGATTGAAGATTGAGGACTGGGGATTGAGGATTGAAGATTGAGGATTAAGGATTAAACATTGGGGATTGAGGGTCTAGGATTGGAGATTGATTATTGAGGATTGAAGATTGAGGATTGAGGATTGAAGATTGAGAATTGAGAATTGAGGATGAGGACTGAGGGTTGAGGATTGAGGTTTGAGGAACGAGGATTGAGGATTGAGGATTGGGTATTGAGGATTGAAGAATGAGGGTTGAGTATTGAGTATTGAGGATTGAGGATTGAAGATTGAGTATTGAGGACTGAAGATTGACGATTGAGGATTGAGGATTGAGGATTGAGCATTGAGGATTGAAGATTGAGGACAGGGGATTGAGGATTGAAGATTGAGGATTAAGGATTGAACATTGGGGATTGAGGATCTAGGATTGGAGATTGATTACTGAGGATTGAGGATTGAGGATTGAGGATTGAGGATTGAGGATTGAAATCTGAGGATTGGGTATTGAGTATTGAGGATTGAAGATTGAGGATTGAGGATTGAGTGTTGACGATTGAGGACGAGGACTGGCGGTTGAGGATTGAGGTTTGAGGGTTGAGGATTGAGGCTTGATGTGTGAGGGTTGAGGATTGAGGATTGAGGACTGAGGATTGAGGATTGAGGATTGAGCATTGAGGATTGAAGATTGAGGACTGGGGATTGAGGATTGAAGATTGAGGATTAAGGATTGAAGATTGGGGATTGAGAATCTAGGATTGGAGATTGATTATTGAGGATTGAATATTGAGGATTGAGGATCGAGGATTGAGAATTGAGAACTGAGGATGAGGACTGAGGGTTGAGGATTGAGGTTTGAGGAACGAGGGTTGAGGGTTGAGGATTGAGGACTGAGGACTGACGATTGAGTATTGAGGATTGAGTATTGATTACTGAGGATTGAGGATTGAGGATTGAGGATTGAGGATTGGGGATTGAGTATTGAAGATTCAGTATTGAGGATTGAAGATTGAGAATTGAAGATTGAGGATTGAACATTGAGGACTGAGCGTTCAGTGTTGAGTGATGAGAATTGATGTTTGTGGATAGAGATTTGAAGATTGCAGATTGAGTATTGAGTATTGAAAACTGTGAATTGAGGATATTCTATTGCGGATTGAGGATTGACAACTGATTGTTGAGGACTGAGTGCTGAAGATTGAGGATGCAGGATTGAGGATTCAGAATTGAGGTTTGAGGACTGAGGATTGAGGTTTGAAGATTGAGTATTGAGGATTGAAGATTGAGGATTGAGGATTGAGGATTGAGGATTGAGGATTGAGGATGAGTGCCGAGGTTTGAGGATTGATGTTTGAGGACTGAGGACTGAGGATTGAGGGTTGAGAATTGAGGATTGAGGATTGAGGATTGAAGATTGAGGATTGGGTATTGAAGATTGAGTATTCAGGATTGGAGATTGACGATTGAGGATTGAGGACCGAGGATTGAGGATTGAGGATTGAAGAATGAGTATTGAGGATTGAAGCCTGAGGATTGAGGATTGAGGATTGAGGATTGAGGTTTGAAGATTGAGGATTGGGGACTGAGTGTTGAGGATTGAGTGATGAGAATTGATGTTTGTGTATAGAGATTTGAAGATTGCAGGCTGAGTATTGAGTATTGAAACCTGTGAATTGAGGATATTCTATTGAGGATTGAGGATTCACAACTGATTGTTGAGGTCTGAGGGCTGAAGGTTGAGCGTTCAGGATTGTGGATTCAGGATTGGGGTTTGAGGACTGAGGATTGAGGATTCAGGATTGAGGATTGAGGATTGAAGGTTGAGGATTGCGTATTGAGGATAGAACATTGAGGATTGAGGATTGAGTATTGAGGATTGAGGATTGTGGATTGAAGATTGAATATCGATGATTGAAGATTGAGGATCGAGGATTGAGGGTTGTGGATTGAGGACGAGGACTCAGGGTTGAGTATTGATGTTTGAGGTCTGAGGATTGAGGACTGAGGACTGAGGATTGAGGGTTGAGAATTGAGGATTGAGGATTGAGGATTGAAGATTGAGGATTGGGTATTGAGGATTGAAGAATGAGGATTGAGGATTGAGGATTGAGGATTGAGGATTGAGGATTGAAGATTGAGGATTGGGTATTGAGGATTGAAGAATGAGGGTTGAGTATTGAGCATTGAGGGTTGAGGATTGAAGATTGAGTATTGAGGATTGAAGATTGACGATCGAGGATTGAGCATTGAGGATTGAGGATTGAGGATTGAGGATTGGGGATTGAAGATTGAGGATTGAGGATTGAGGACTGAGGATTGAGGATTGAGGATTTAGAATTGAGGATTGAGGATTGAACATTGAGTATTGAGGATTGAAGATTGAGGATTGAAGATTGCGGATTGAGGATTGAGGATTGAGGATTGAGGATTGAGGTTTGAAGATTGAAGATTGGGGACTGAGTGTTGAGGGTTGAGTGATGAGAATTGATGTTTGTGGACAGAGATCTGAAGATTGCAGGCTGAGTATTGAGTATCGAAACCTGTAAATTGAGGATATTCTATTGAGGATTGAGGATTCACGACTGATTGTTGAGGACTGAGGGCTGAAGATTGAGCGTTCAGGATTGTGGATTCAGGATTGGGGTTTGAGGATTGAGGATTGAGGTTTGAGGATTGAAGATTGAGGATTGAGGATTGAGGATTGAGGATTGAGGGTTGAGGATTGAGGATTGAGGATTGAGGATTGAAGATTGAATATTGATGATTGAAGATTGAGGATCGAGGATTGAGCGTTGTGGATTGAGGACGAGGACTGAGGGTTGAGTATTGATGTTTGAGGTCTGAGGATTGAGGAATGAGGATTGAGAGTTGAGGGTTGAGGATTGAGGATTGAAGATTGAGGATTGGGTGTTGAGGATTGAAGAATGAGGATTGAGGATTGAGGATTGAGGATTGAGGATTGGAAATTGAGTATTGAGGATTGAAGATTGAGGATTGAGGATTGAGGATTGAGGATTGAGGATTGAGGATTGAGGATTGCGGATAGAAGATTGAGGATTGGGTATTGCGGATTGAAGAATGAGGATTGTGTATTGAGTATTGAGGATTGAGTATTGACGATTGAGTATTGAGGATTGAAGATTGACGATTGAGGATTGAGGATTGAGGATTGAGGAGTGAGGATTGAGGATTGAGGATTGAAGATTGAGTATTGAGTATTGAAGATTGAGGATTGAGGAATGAGGATTGAGGATTGAGGATTGAAGATTGCGACCTGAGGATTGAAGATTAAGATTGAGGATTGAGGATTGAGGATTGAGGATTGAGGATTGAGGATTGAAGATTGAGGATTGCGTATTGAGGATAGAACATTGAGGATTGAGTATTGAGTATTGAGGATTGAGGATTGAGGATTGAAGATTGAATATTGATGATTGAAGAATGAGGATCGAGGATTGAGTGTTGTGGATTGAGGACGAGGACTGAGGGTAGAGTATTGATGTTTAAGGTCTGAGGATTGAGGATTGAGGATTGAGAATTGAGGATTGAGGATTGAGGATTGAAGATTGAGGATTGGGTGTTGGGGATTGAAGAATGAGGATTGAGGATTGAGGATTGAGTATTGAGGATTGAAGGTTGAGTATTGAGGATTGAAGATTGAGGATTGAGGATTGAGGATTGAGGATTGAGGATTGAGGATTGCGGATAGCAGATTGAGGATTGGGTATTGCGGATTGAACATTGAGGATTGAGGGTTGAGGACTGAGGATTCAGGATTGAGGACTGAAGATTGAATATTGATGATTGAAGATTGAGGATTGAGGATTGATGGTTGTGGATTGAGGACGAGGACTGAGGATTGACTATCGCTGTTTGAGGTCTGAGGATTGAGGATTGAGGATTGAGAATTGAGGATTGAGGATTGAGGATTGAGGATTGAGGATTGAGGATTGAGGATTGAGAATTGAGGATTGAGGATTGAGGATTGAAGATTGAGGATTGGGTATTGAGGATTGAAGAATGAGGATTGAGGATTGAGGATTGAGGATTGAGTATTGAGGATTGAAGATTGAGTGTTGAGGATTGAAGATTGAGGATTGACGATTGAGGATTGAGGATTGAGGATTGAGGATTGAGGATTGAGGATTGAGGATTGAGGATTGATGATTGAGTATTGAGGATTGAAGATTGAGGATTGAGGATTGAGGATTGAGGATTGAGGATTGAAGATTGAGTACTGAGGATTGAATATTAAGATTGAGGATTGAGGATTGAGGATTGAGGATTGAGGATTGAGGATTGAGGATTGAGGATTGAGGATTGAGGATTGAGGATTGAGGATTGAAGATTGAGGATTGAAGATTGAGGATTGAGTATTGAATATTGAGTATTGAGGATTGAAGATTGAGGATTGAGGATTAAGTGTTGACGATTGAGGACGAGGACTGACGGTTGAGGATTGAGGTTTGAGGGTTGAGGATTGAGGATTGAGGACTGAGGATTGAGAATTGAGGATTGAGCATTGAGGATTGAAGATTGAGGACTGGGGATTGAGGATTGAAGATTGAGGATTAAGGATTAAACATTGGGGATTGAGGGTCTAGGATTGGAGATTGATTATTGAGGATTGAAGATTGAGGATTGAGGATTGAAGATTGAGAATTGAGAATTGAGGATGAGGACTGAGGGTTGAGGATTGAGGTTTGTGGAACGAGGATTGAGGATTGAGGATTGGGTATTGAGGATTGAAGAATGAGGGTTGAGTATTGAGTATTGAGGATTGAGGATTGAAGATTGAGTATTGAGGACTGAAGATTGACGATTGAGGATTGAGGATTGAGGATTGAGCATTGAGGATTGAAGATTGAGGACAGGGGATTGAGGATTGAAGATTGAGGATTAAGGATTGAACATTGGGGATTGAGGATCTAGGATTGGAGATTGATTACTGAGGATTGAGGATTGAAGATTGAGAATTGAAGATTGAGGATTGAACATTGAGGACTGAGCGTTCAGTGTTGAGTGATGAGAATTGATGTTTGTGGATAGAGATTTGAAGATTGCAGATTGAGTATTGAGTATTGAAAACTGTGAATTGAGGATATTCTATTGCGGATTGAGGATTGACAACTGATTGTTGAGGACTGAGTGCTGAAGATTGAGGATGCAGGATTGAGGATTCAGAATTGAGGTTTGAGGACTGAGGATTGAGGTTTGAAGATTGAGTATTGAGGATTGAAGATTGAGGTTTGAAGATTGAGGATTGAGGATTGAGGATTGAGGATTGAGGATTGAAGATTGAGTATTGAGGATTGAAGACTGACGATTGAGGATTGAGGATGGAGGATTGAATATTGAGTATTGAGGATTGAACATTGAAGATTGAGGATTGAAGATTGAGGATTGAGTATTGAATATTGAGTATTGAGGATTGAAGATTGAGGATTGAGGATTGAGTGTTGACGATTGAGGACAAGGACTGACGGTTGAGGATTGAGGTTTGAGGGTTGAGGATTGAGGATTGAGGACTGAGGATTGAGGATTGAGGATTGAGCATTGAGGATTGAAGATTGAGGACTGGGGATTGAGGACTGAAGATTGAGGATTAAGGATTGAGAGATTGGGGACTGAGTGTTGACGGTTGAATGATGAGAATTGATGTTTGTGGATAGAGATTTGAAGATTGCAGATTGGGTATTGAGTATTGAAAACAGTGAATTGATAATATTCTATTGAGGATTGAGGATTGACAACTGATTGTTGAGGACTGAGGTCTGAAGATTGAGGATTCAGGATTGAGGATTCAGGTTTGAGGTTTGTGGACTGAGGATTGAGGATTGAGGATTGAGGATTGAGGATTGAGAATTGAGGATTGAGGATTGAGGATTGAAGATTGAGGATTGGGTATTGAGGATTGAAGAATGAGGATTGAGGATTGAGTATTGAGGATTGAGGTTTGAGGATTCAGTATTGAGGATTGAGAATTGAGGATTGAGGATTGAAGATTGAGTATTGAGAATTGAGGATTGAGGATTGAGGATTGAAGATTGAGGATTGAGGATTGATGATTGAGGATTGAGGATTGAAGATTGAGGATTGGGTATTGAGGATTGAAGAATGAGGATTGAGGATTGAGGATTGAGGATTGAGGATTGAGGATTGAAGATTGAGTATTCAGGATTGGAGATTGACGATTGAGTATTGAGGACCGAGGATTGGGGATTGAGGATTGAAGAATGAGTATTGAGGATTGAAGACTGAGGATTGAGGATTGAGGATTGAGGATTGAGGTTTGAAGATTGAGGATTGGGGACTGAGTGTTGAGGGTTGAGTGATGAGAATTGATGTTTGTGGATAGAGATTTGAAGATTGCAGGCTGAGTATTGAGTATTGAAACCTGTGAATAGAGGATATTCTATTGAGGATTGAGGATTCATAACTGATTGTTGAGGTCTGAGGGCTGAAGATTGAGCGTTCAGCATTGTGGATTCAGGATTGGGGTTTGAGGACTGAGGATTGAGGATTGAGGATTGAGGACTGAGGAATGACGATTGAGTATTGAAGATTGAGGATTGATTACTGAGGATTGAGGATTGAGGATTGAGGATTGAGGATTGAGGATTGAACATTGAGGTCTGAGCGTTCAGGGTTGAGTGATGAGGTTTGATGTTTGTGGATAGAGATTTGAAGATTGCAGATTGAGTATTGAGTACTGAAAACTGTGAAATGAGGATATTCTATTGGGGATTGAGGACTGACAACTGATTGTTGAGGACTGAGGGCTGAAGATTGAGGATGCAGGATTGAGGATTCAGAATTGAGGTTTGAGGACTGAGGATTGAGGATTGGAGAATGAGGATTGACGATTGAGTATTGAGGATTGAAGATTGCAGATTGAGTATTGAGGATTGAAGATTGCGGGTTGAGGATTGAGGATTGAAAATTGAGGATTGAGGATTGAGGATTGAGGATTGAGGATTGAAGAATGAGGATTGAGGATTGAGGATTGAGGATTGAAGATTGCAGATTGAGTATTGAGGTTTGAAGATTGAGGATTGAGGATTGAGGATTGAGGATTGAGGATTGAAGATTGCGTATTGACGATTGAAGACTGACGATTGAGTATTGAGGATGGAGGATTGAATATTGAGTATTGAGGATTGAAGATTGAGGATTGAAAATTGAGGATCGAGGATTGAGGATTGAGGATTGAGGATTGAGGATTGAGGATTCAGGATTGAGGATTGAGGATTGAGGATTGTGGATTGAGTATTGAGGATTGAAGGTTGAGGATTGAGGAATGAGGATTGAGTATAGAGGATTGAGGATGAGGGCTGAGGGTTGACAATTGAGGTTTGAAGACTGAGTATTGAGGATTGAAGATTGAGGATTGAGGATTGAGTATTGAAGATTGAGGATTTGGGACTGAGGATTGAAGATTGAGGATTGAGGATTGAGGATTGAGGATTGAGGATTGAGGATTGAGGATTGAAGATTGAGGATTGGGTATTGAGGATTGAAGAATGAGGATTGAGGATTGAGGATTGAGGATTGAGGATTGAGGATTGAGGATTGAGGATTGAGGATTGAAGATTGAGGATTGAAGATTGAGGATTGAGTATTGAATATTGAGTATTGAGGATTGAAGATTGAGGATTGAGGATTAAGTGTTGACGATTGAGGACGAGGACTGACGGTTGAGGATTGAGGTTTGAGGGTTGAGGATTGAGGATTGAGGACTGAGGATTGAGAATTGAGGATTGAGCATTGAGGATTGAAGATTGAGGACTGGGGATTGAGGATTGAAGATTGAGGATTAAGGATTAAACATTGGGGATTGAGGGTCTAGGATTGGAGATTGATTATTGAGGATTGAAGATTGAGGATTGAGGATTGAAGATTGAGAATTGAGAATTGAGGATGAGGACTGAGGGTTGAGGATTGAGGTTTGAGGAACGAGGATTGAGGATTGAGGATTGGGTATTGAGGATTGAAGAATGAGGGTTGAGTATCGAGTATTGAGGATTGAGGATTGAAGATTGAGTATTGAGGACTGAAGATTGACGATTGAGGATTGAGGATTGAGGATTGAGCATTGAGGATTGAAGATTGAGGACAGGGGATTGAGGATTGAAGATTGAGGATTAAGGATTGAACATTGGGGATTGAGGATCTAGGATTGGAGATTGATTACTGAGGATTGAGGATTGAGGATTGAGGATTGAGGATTGAGGATTGAAATCTGAGGATTGGGTATTGAGTATTGAGGATTGAAGATTGAGGATTGAGGATTGAGTGTTGACGATTGAGGACGAGGACTGACGGTTGAGGATTGAGGTTTGAGGGTTGAGGATTGAGGCTTGATGTGTGAGGGTTGAGGATTGAGGATTGAGTACTGAGGATTGAGGATTGAGGATTGAGCATTGAGGATTGAAGATTGAGGACTGGGGATTGAGGATTGAAGATTGAGGATTAAGGATTGAAGATTGGGGACTGAGAATCTAGGATTGGAGATTGATTATTGAGGATTGAATATTGAGGATTGAAGATTGAGGATTGACAATTGAGAACTGAGGATGAGGACTGAGGGTTGAGGATTGAGGTTTGAGGAACGAGGGTTGAGGGTTGAGGATTGAGGACTGAGGACTGACGATTGAGTATTGAGGATTGAGTATTGATTACTGAGGATTGAGGATTGAGGATTGAGGATTGAGGATTGGGGATTGAGTATTGAAGATTCAGTATTGAGGATTGAAGATTGAGAATTGAAGATTGAGGATTGAACATTGAGGACTGAGCGTTCAGTGTTGAGTGATGAGAATTGATGTTTGTGGATAGAGATTTGAAGATTGCAGATTGAGTATTGAGTATTGAAAACTGTGAATTGAGGATATTCTATTGCGGATTGAGGACTGACAACTGATTGTTGAGGACTGAGTGCTGAAGATTGAGGATGCAGGATTGAGGATTCAGAATTGAGGTTTGAGGACTGAGGATTGAGGTTTGAAGATTGAGTATTGAGGATTGAAGATTGAGGATTGAGGATTGAGGATTGAGGATTGAGGATTGAGGATGAGTGCCGACGTTTGAGGATTGATGTTTGAGGACTGAGGACTGAGGATTGAGGGTTGAGAATTGAGGATTGAGGATTGAGGATTGAAGATTGAGGATTGGGTATTGAGGATTGAAGAATGAGGATTGAGGATTGAGGATTGAGGATTGAGGATTGAGGATTGAGGATTGAGGATTGAAGATTGAGTATTCAGGATTGGAGATTGACGATTGAGGATTGAGGACCGAGGATTGAGGATTGAGGATTGAAGAATGAGTATTGAGGATTGAAGCCTGAGGATTGAGGATTGAGGATTGAGGATTGACGTTTGAAGATTGAGGATTGGGGACTGAGTGTTGAGGATTGAGTGATGAGAATTGATGTTTGTGTATAGAGATTTGAAGATTGCAGGCTGATTATTGAGTATTGAAACCTGTGAATTGAGGATATTCTATTGAGGATTGAGGATTCACAACTGATTGTTGAGGTCTGAGGGCTGAAGATTGAGCGTTCAGGATTGTGGATTCAGGATTGGGGTTTGAGGACTGAGGATTGAGGATTCAGGATTGAGGATTGAGGATTGAGGATTGAGGATTGAGGATTGAAGGTTGAGGATTGCGTATTGAGGATAGAACATTGAGGATTGAGGATTGAGTATTGAGGATTGAGGATTGTGGATTGAAGATTGAATATTGATGGTTGAAGATTGAGGATCGAGGATTGAGGGTTGTGGATTGAGGACCAGGACTGAGGGTTGAGTATTGATGTTTGAGGTCTGAGGATTGAGGATTGAGGATTGGGTATAGCGGATTGAACATTGAGGATTGAGGATTGAGGATTGAGGATTGAGGTTTTAGGGTTGAGGATTGAGGATTGAGGATTGAAGATTGAGGATTGGGCATTGAGGATTGAAGAATGAGGATTGAGGATTGAGGATTGAGGATTCAGGATTGAGGATTGAAGACTGAGTATTGAGGATTGAAGATTGAGGATTGAGGAGTGAGTATTGAAGATTGAGGATTTGGGACTGAGGATTGAAGATTGAGGATTGAGGATTGAGGATTGAGGATTGAGGATTGAGGATTGAGGATTGAGGATTGAAGATTGAGGATTGGGTATAGAGGATTGAAGAGTGAGGATTGAGGATTGAAGATTGAGTATTCAGGATTGGAGATTGACGATTGAGGATTGAGGACCGAGGATTGAGGATTGAGGATTGAAGAATGAGTATTGAGGATTGAAGACTGAGGATTGAGGATTGAGGATTGAGGATCGAGGTTTGAAGATTGAGGATAGGGGACTGAGTGTTGAGGGTTGAGTGATGAGAATTGATGTTCGTGGATAGAGATTTGAAGATTGCATGCTGAGTATTGAGTATTGAAACCTGTGAATTGAGGATATTCTATCGAGGATTGAGGATTCACAACTGATTGTTGAGGTCTGAGGGCTGAAGATTGAGCGTTCAGGATTGTGGATTCAGGATTGGGGTTTGAGGACTGAGGATTGAGGATTGAGGATTGAGGACTGAGGACTGACGATTGAGTATTGAGGATTGAGTATTGATTACTGAGGATTGAGGATTGAGGATTGAGGATTGAGGATTGGGGATTGAGTATTGAAGATTCAGTATTGAGGATTGAAGATTGAGAATTGAAGATTGAGGATTGAACATTGAGGACTGAGCGTTCAGTGTTGAGTGATGAGAATTGATGTTTGTGGATAGAGATTTGAAGATTGCAGATTGAGTATTGAGTATTGAAAACTGTGAATTGAGGATATTCTATTGCGGATAGAGGATTGACAACTGATTGTTGAGGACTGAGTGCTGAAGATTGAGGATGCAGGATTGAGGATTCAGAATTGAGGTTTGAGGACTGAGGATTGAGGTTTGAAGATTGAGTATTGAGGATTGAAGATTGAGGATTGAGGATTGAGGATTGAGGATTGAGGATTGAGGATGAGTGCCGAGGTTTGAGGATTGATGTTTGAGGACTGAGGACTGAGGATTGAGGGTTGAGAATTGAGGATTGAGGATTGAGGATTGAAGATTGAGGATTGGGTATTGAGGATTGAAGAATGAGGATTGAGGATTGAGGATTGAGGATTGAGGATTGAGGATTGAGGATTGAAGATTGAGTATTCAGGATTGGAGATTGACGATTGAGGATTGAGGACCGAGGATTGAGGATTGAGGATTGAAGAATGAGTATTGAGGATTGAAGCCTGAGGATTGAGGATTGAGGATTGAGGATTGAGGTTTGAAGATTGAGGATTGGGGACTGAGTGTTGAGGATTGAGCGATGAGAATTGATGTTTGTGTATAGAGATTTGAAGATTGCAGGCTGAGTATTGAGTATTGAAACCTGTGAATTGAGGATATTCTATTGAGGATTGAGGATTCACAACTGATTGTTGAGGTCTGAGGGCTGAAGATTGAGCGTTCAGGATTGTGGATTCAGGATTGGGGTTTGAGGACTGAGGATTGAGGATTCAGGATTGAGGATTGAGGATTGAAGGTTGAGGATTGCGTATTGAGGATAGAACATTGAGGATTGAGGATTGAGTATTGAGGATTGAGGATTGTGGATTGAAGATTGAATATCGATGATTGAAGATTGAGGATCGAGGATTGAGGGTTGTGGATTGAAGACGAGGACTCAGGGTTGAGTATTAATGTTTGAGGTCTGAGGATTGAGGACTGAGGACTGAGGATTGAGGGTTGAGAATTGAGGATTGAGGATTGAGGATTGAAGATTGAGGATTGGGTATTGAGGATTGAAGAATGAGGATTGAGGATTGAGGATTGAGGATTGAGGATTGAGGATTGAAGATTGAGGATTGGGTATTGAGGATTGAAGAATGAGGGTTGAGTATTGAGTATTGAGGGTTGAGGATTGAAGATTGAGTATTGAGGATTGAAGATTGACGATCGAGGATTGAGCATTGAGGATTGAGGATTGAGGATTGAGGATTGAGTATTGAAGATTGAGGATTGATTACTGAGGATTGAGGATTGAGGATTGAGGATTGAGGATTGAGGATTGACGGTTCAGTATTGAGGATTGAAGATTGAGAATTGAGGATTGAGGGTTGAACATTGAGGTCTGAGCGTTCAGGGTTGAGTGATGAGAATTGATGTTTGTGGATAGAGATTTGAAGATTGCAGATTGAGTATTGAGTATTGAAAGCTGTGAATTGAGGATATTCTATTGGGGATTGAGGATTGACAACTGATTGTTGAGGACTGAGGGCTGAAGATTGAGGATGCAGGATTGAGGATTCAGAATTGAGGTTTGAGGACTGAGGATTGAGGATTGGAGAATGAGGATTGAGGATTGAGGATTGAGGATTGAAGATTGCAGATTGAGTATTGAGGATTGAAGATTGCGGATTGAGGATTGAGGATTGAGGATTGAGGATTGAGGTTTGAAGATTGAAGATTGCGGACTGAGTGTTGAGGGTAGAGTGATGAGAATTGATGTTTGTGGACAGAGATCTGAAGATTGCAGGCTGAGTATTGAGTATCGAAACCTGTAAATTGAGGATATTCTATTGAGGATTGAGGATTCACGACTGATTGTTGAGGACTGAGGGCTGAAGATTGAGCGTTCAGGATTGTGGATTCAGGATTGGGGTTTGAGGACTGAGGATTGAGGATTCAGGATTGAGGATTGAGGATTGAGGATTGAGGATTGAGGATTGAGGATTGAGGATTGAAGATTGAGGATTGAAGATTGAGGATTGAGTATTGAATATTGAGTATTGAGGATTGAAGATTGAGGATTGAGGATTAAGTGTTGACGATTGAGGACGAGGACTGACGGTTGAGGATTGAGGTTTGAGGGTTGAGGATTGAGGATTGAGGACTGAGGATTGAGAATTGAGGATTGAGCATTGAGGATTGAAGATTGAGGACTGGGGATTGAGGATTGAAGATTGAGGATTAAGGATTAAACATTGGGGATTGAGGGTCTAGGATTGGAGATTGATTATTGAGGATTGAAGATTGAGGATTGAGGATTGAAGATTGAGAATTGAGAATTGAGGATGAGGACTGAGGGTTGAGGATTGAGGTTTGAGGAACGAGGATTGAGGATTGAGGATTGGGTATTGAGGATTGAAGAATGAGGGTTGAGTATTGAGTATTGAGGATTGAGGATTGAAGATTGAGTATTGAGGACTGAAGATTGACGATTGAGGATTGAGGATTGAGGATTGAGCATTGAGGATTGAAGATTGAGGACAGGGGATTGAGGATTGAAGATTGAGGATTAAGGATTGAACATTGGGGATTGAGGATCTAGGATTGGAGATTGATTACTGAGGATTGAGGATTGAGGATTGAGGATTGAGGATTGAGGATTGAAATCTGAGGATTGGGTATTGAGTATTGAGGATTGAAGATTGAGGATTGAGGATTGAGTGTTGACGATTGAGGACGAGGACTGGCGGTTGAGGATTGAGGTTTGAGGGTTGAGGATTGAGGCTTGATGTGTGAGGGTTGAGGATTGAGGATTGAGGACTGAGGATTGAGGATTGAGGATTGAGCATTGAGGATTGAAGATTGAGGACTGGGGATTGAGGATTGAAGATTGAGGATTAAGGATTGAAGATTGGGGATTGAGAATCTAGGATTGGAGATTGATTATTGAGGATTGAATATTGAGGATTGAGGATCGAGGATTGAGAATTGAGAACTGAGGATGAGGACTGAGGGTTGAGGATTGAGGTTTGAGGAACGAGGGTTGAGGGTTGAGGATTGAGGACTGAGGACTGACGATTGAGTATTGAGGATTGAGTATTGATTACTGAGGATTGAGGATTGAGGATTGAGGATTGAGGATTGGGGATTGAGTATTGAAGATTCAGTATTGAGGATTGAAGATTGAGAATTGAAGATTGAGGATTGAACATTGAGGACTGAGCGTTCAGTGTTGAGTGATGAGAATTGATGTTTGTGGATAGAGATTTGAAGATTGCAGATTGAGTATTGAGTATTGAAAACTGTGAATTGAGGATATTCTATTGCGGATTGAGGATTGACAACTGATTGTTGAGGACTGAGTGCTGAAGATTGAGGATGCAGGATTGAGGATTCAGAATTGAGGTTTGAGGACTGAGGATTGAGGTTTGAAGATTGAGTATTGAGGATTGAAGATTGAGGATTGAGGATTGAGGATTGAGGATTGAGGATTGAGGATGAGTGCCGAGGTTTGAGGATTGATGTTTGAGGACTGAGGACTGAGGATTGAGGGTTGAGAATTGAGGATTGAGGATTGAGGATTGAAGATTGAGGATTGGGTATTGAAGATTGAGTATTCAGGATTGGAGATTGACGATTGAGGATTGAGGACCGAGGATTGAGGATTGAGGATTGAAGAATGAGTATTGAGGATTGAAGCCTGAGGATTGAGGATTGAGGATTGAGGATTGAGGTTTGAAGATTGAGGATTGGGGACTGAGTGTTGAGGATTGAGTGATGAGAATTGATGTTTGTGTATAGAGATTTGAAGATTGCAGGCTGAGTATTGAGTATTGAAACCTGTGAATTGAGGATATTCTATTGAGGATTGAGGATTCACAACTGATTGTTGAGGTCTGAGGGCTGAAGGTTGAGCGTTCAGGATTGTGGATTCAGGATTGGGGTTTGAGGACTGAGGATTGAGGATTCAGGATTGAGGATTGAGGATTGAAGGTTGAGGATTGCGTATTGAGGATAGAACATTGAGGATTGAGGATTGAGTATTGAGGATTGAGGATTGTGGATTGAAGATTGAATATCGATGATTGAAGATTGAGGATCGAGGATTGAGGGTTGTGGATTGAGGACGAGGACTCAGGGTTGAGTATTGATGTTTGAGGTCTGAGGATTGAGGACTGAGGACTGAGGATTGAGGGTTGAGAATTGAGGATTGAGGATTGAGGATTGAAGATTGAGGATTGGGTATTGAGGATTGAAGAATGAGGATTGAGGATTGAGGATTGAGGATTGAGGATTGAGGATTGAAGATTGAGGATTGGGTATTGAGGATTGAAGAATGAGGGTTGAGTATTGAGCATTGAGGGTTGAGGATTGAAGATTGAGTATTGAGGATTGAAGATTGACGATCGAGGATTGAGCATTGAGGATTGAGGATTGAGGATTGAGGATTGGGGATTGAAGATTGAGGGTTGAGGATTGAGGACTGAGGATTGAGGATTGAGGATTTAGAATTGAGGATTGAGGATTGAACATTGAGTATTGAGGATTGAAGATTGAGGATTGAAGATTGCGGATTGAGGATTGAGGATTGAGGATTGAGGATTGAGGTTTGAAGATTGAAGATTGGGGACTGAGTGTTGAGGGTTGAGTGATGAGAATTGATGTTTGTGGACAGAGATCTGAAGATTGCAGGCTGAGTATTGAGTATCGAAACCTGTAAATTGAGGATATTCTATTGAGGATTGAGGATTCACGACTGATTGTTGAGGACTGAGGGCTGAAGATTGAGCGTTCAGGATTGTGGATTCAGGATTGGGGTTTGAGGATTGAGGATTGAGGTTTGAGGATTGAAGATTGAGGATTGAGGATTGAGGATTGAGGATTGAGGGTTGAGGATTGAGGATTGAGGATTGAGGATTGAAGATTGAATATTGATGATTGAAGATTGAGGATCGAGGATTGAGCGTTGTGGATTGAGGACGAGGACTGAGGGTTGAGTATTGATGTTTGAGGTCTGAGGATTGAGGAATGAGGATTGAGAGTTGAGGGTTGAGGATTGAGGATTGAAGATTGAGGATTGGGTGTTGAGGATTGAAGAATGAGGATTGAGGATTGAGGATTGAGGATTGAGGATTGGAAATTGAGTATTGAGGATTGAAGATTGAGGATTGAGGATTGAGGATTGAGGATTGAGGATTGAGGATTGAGGATTGCGGATAGAAGATTGAGGATTGGGTATTGCGGATTGAAGAATGAGGATTGTGTATTGAGTATTGAGGATTGAGTATTGACGATTGAGTATTGAGGATTGAAGATTGACGATTGAGGATTGAGGATTGAGGATTGAGGAGTGAGGATTGAGGATTGAGGATTGAAGATTGAGTATTGAGTATTGAAGATTGAGGATTGAGGAATGAGGATTGAGGATTGAGGATTGAAGATTCCGACCTGAGGATTGAAGATTAAGATTGAGGATTGAGGATTGAGGATTGAGGATTGAGGATTGAGGATTGAAGATTGAGGATTGCGTATTGAGGATAGAACATTGAGGATTGAGTATTGAGTATTGAGGATTGAGGATTGAGGATTGAAGATTGAATATTGATGATTGAAGAATGAGGATCGAGGATTGAGTGTTGTGGATTGAGGACGAGGACTGAGGGTAGAGTATTGATGTTTAAGGTCTGAGGATTGAGGATTGAGGATTGAGAATTGAGGATTGAGGATTGAGGATTGAAGATTGAGGATTGGGTGTTGGGGATTGAAGAATGAGGATTGAGGATTGAGGATTGAGTATTGAGGATTGAAGGTTGAGTATTGAGGATTGAAGATTGAGGATTGAGGATTGAGGATTGAGGATTGAGGATTGAGGATTGCGGATAGCAGATTGAGGATTGGGTATTGCGGATTGAACATTGAGGATTGAGGGTTGAGGACTGAGGGTTCAGGATTGAGGACTGAAGATTGAATATTGATGATTGAAGATTGAGGATTGAGGATTGATGGTTGTGGATTGAGGACGAGGACTGAGGATTGACTATCGCTGTTTGAGGTCTGAGGATTGAGGATTGAGGATTGAGAATTGAGGATTGAGGATTGAGGATTGAGGATTGAGGATTGAGGATTGAGGATTGAGAATTGAGGATTGAGGATTGAGGATTGAAGATTGAGGATTGGGTATTGAGGATTGAAGAATGAGGATTGAGGATTGAGGATTGAGGATTGAGTATTGAGGATTGAAGATTGAGTGTTGAGGATTGAAGATTGAGGATTGACGATTGAGGATTGAGGATTGAGGATTGAGGATTGAGGATTGAGGATTGAGGATTGAGGATTGATGATTGAGTATTGAGGATTGAAGATTGAGGATTGAGGATTGAGGATTGAGGATTGAGGATTGAAGATTGAGTACTGAGGATTGAATATTAAGATTGAGGATTGAGGATTGAGGATTGAGGATTGAGGATTGAGGATTGAAGATTGAGTATTGAGGATTGAAGATTGAGGATAGAGGATTGAGGATTGAGGATTGAGGATTGAAGATTGAGTACTGAGGATTGAAGGTTAAGATTGAGGATTGAGGATTGAGGACTGAGGATTGAGGATTGAGGATTGAAGGTTCAGTATTGAGGATTGAAGATTAAGAATTGAGGATTGAGGATTGAACATTGAGGACTGAGTGTTGAGGATTGAAGATTGAGGATTGCGTATTGAGGATAGAACATTGAGGATTGAGGATTGAGTATTGAGGATTGACGATTGAGGATTGAAGATTGAATATTGATGATTGAATATTCAGGATCGAGGATTGAGTGTTGTGGATTGAGGACGAGGACTGAGGGTAGAGTATTGATGTTTGAGGTCTGAGGATTGAGGATTGAGGATTGAGAATTGAGGATTGAGGATTGAGGATTGAAGATTGAGGATTGGGTGTTGAGGATTGAAGAATGAGGATTGAGGATTGCAGATTGAGTATTGAGGATTGAAGATTGAGGGCTAAGGATTGAGGATTGAGGATTGACGATTGGGGATTGAGGATTGAGGATTGAGGATTGAGGATTGAAGGTTGAGGATTGCGTATTGAGGATAGAACATTGAGGATTGAGGATTGAGTATTGAGGATTGGGGATTGAGGATTGAAGATTGAATATTGATGATTGAAAATTGAGGATCGAGGATTGAGCGTTGTGGATTGAGGACGAGGACTGAGGGTTGAGTATTGATGTTTGAGGTCTGAGGATTGAGGAATGAGGATTGAGAATTGAGGGTTGAGGATTGAGGATTGGAGATTGAGGATTGGGTGTTGAGGATTGAAGAATGAGGATTGAGGATTGAGGATTGAGGATTGAGGATTGAAGATTGAGTATTGAGGATTGAAGATTGAGGATTGAGGATTGAGGATTGAGGATTGAGGATTGAGGATTGACGATTGAGGATTGAGAATTGAGGATTGAGGATTGAGGATTAAAGATTGAGGATTGGGTATTGAGGATTGAAGAATGAGGATTGAGGATTGAGGATTGAGGATTGAGGATTGAGGATTGAAGACTGAGTATTGAGGATTGAAGATTGACGATTGAGGATTGAGGATTGAGGATTGAAGATTGAGGATTGGGTATTGAGGATTGAAGAATGAGGATTGAGGATTGAGGATTGAGGATTGAGGATTGAGGGTTGAAGACTGAGTATTGATGATTGAAGATTGAGGATTGAGGAGTGAGTATTGAAGATTGAGAATTTAGTGCTGAGGATTGAAGATTGAGGATTGAGGATTGAGGATTGAGGATTGAGGATTGAGGATTGAGGATTGAGGATTGAAGATTGAGGATTGGGTATTGAGGATTGAAGAATGAGGATTGAGTATTGAGGATTGAGGATTGAGGATTGAAGATTGAGTATTGAGGATTGAAGATTGACGATTGAGGATTGAGGATTGAGGATTGAGGATTGAGGATTGAGGATTGAGGATTGAAGATTGAGGATCGAGGATTGAGCGTTGTGGATTGAGGACGAGGACTGAGGGTTGAGTATTGATGTTTGAGGTCTGAGCATTGAGGAATGAGGATTGAGAATTGAGGGTTGAGGATTGAGGATTGAAGATTGAGGATTGGGTGTTGAGGATTGAAGAATGAGGATTGAGGATTGAGGATTGAGGATTGAGTATTGAAGATTGAGTATTGAGTATTGAAGATTGAGGATTGAGGAATGAGGATTGAGGATTGAGGATTGAAGATTGCGTACTGAGAATTGAAGATTAAGATTGAGGATTGAGGATTGAGGATTGACAATTGAGGACTGAGGATTGAAGATTGAGGATTGCGTATTGAGGATAGAACATTGAGGATTGAGGATTGAGTATTGAGGATTGAGGATTGAGGATTGAAGATTGAATATTGATGATTGAAGATTGAGGATCGAGGATTGAGTGTTGCGCGTTGAGGACGAGGACTGAGGGTAGAGTATTGATGTTTAAGGTCTGAGGATTGAGGATTGAGGATTGAGAATTGAGGATTGAGGATTGAGGATTGAAGATTGAGGATTGGGTGTTGAGGATTGAAGAATGAGGACTGAGGATTGAGTATTGAGGATTGAAGATTGAGGATCGAGGATTGAGCGTTGTGGATTGAGCACGACGACTGAGGGTTGAGTATTGATGTTTGAGGTCTGAGGATTGAGGAATGAGGATTGAGAAGTGAGGGTTGAGGATTGAGGATTGAAGATTGAGGATTGGGTGTTGAGGATTGAAGAATGAGGATTGAGCATTGAGGATTGAGGATTGAGGATTGAAGATTGAGTATTGAGGATTGAAGATTGAGGATTGGGGATTGAGGATTGAGGATTGAGTATTGAGGATTGAGGATTGCGGATAGAAGGTTGAGGATTGGGTATTGCGGATTGAGCATTGAGGATTGAGGATTGAGGATTGAGGATTGAGGATTGAGGATTGAGAATTGAGGATTGAGGATTGAGGATCGAAGATTGAGGATTGGGTATTGAGGATTGAAGAATGAGGATTGAGGATTGAGGATTGAGGATTGCGGATTGAGGATTGAGGATTGAAGACAGAGTATTGAGGATTGAAGATTGAGGATTGAGGATTGAGGATTGCGGATAGAAGATTGAGGATTGGGTATTGCGGATTGATCATTGAGGATTGAGGGTTGAGGATTGAGGATTGAGGATTGAGGACTGAAGATTGAATATTGATGATTGAAGATTGAGGATTGAGGATTGAGGATTGATGATTGTGGATTGAGGACGAGGACTGAGGGTTGACTATTGCTGTTTGAGGTCTGAGGATTGAGGATTGAGGATTGAGAATTGAGGATTGAGGATTGAGGATTGAGGATTGAGGATTGAGGATTGAGGATTGAGAACTGAGGATTGAGGTTTGAGGATTGAAGATTGAGGATTGGGTATTGAGGATTGAAGAATGAGGATTGAGGATTGATTATTGCGGATTGAGGATTGAGGTTTGAAGACTGAGTATTGAGGATTGAAGATTGAGGATTGATGATTGAGGATTGAGGATTGAGGATTGAGGATTGAGGATTGAAGATTGAGGATTGGGTATTGAGGATTGAAGAATGAGGATTGAGGATTGAGGATTGAGGATTGAGTATTGAAGATTGAGTATTCAGGATTGAAGATTGACGATTGAGGATTGAGGATTGAGGATTGAGGATTGAGGATTGATGATTGAGGATTGAAGTTTGAGTATTGAGGATTGAAGGTTGAGGATTGAGGATTGAGGATTGATGTTTGAGGATTGAAGATTGAGGATTGAGGATTGAGGATTGAGGATTGAGGATTGAAGATTGAGGATTGGGTATTGAGGATTGAAGAATGAGGATTGAGTATTGAGTATTGAGGATTGAGTATTGACGATTGAGTATTGAGGATTGAAGATTGACGATTGAGGATTGAGGATTGAGGATTGAGGATTGAGGATTGAGGATTGAGGATTGAAGATTGAGTATTGAGTATTGAAGATTGAGGATTGAGGAATGAGGATTGAGGATTGAGGATTGAAGATTGCGTACTGAGGATTGAAGATTAAGATTGAAGACTGAGGATTGAGGATTGAGGATTGAGGATTGAGGATTGAGGATTGAGGATTGAAGATTGAGGATTGCGTATTGAGGATAGAACATTGAGGATTGAGGATTGAGTATTGAGGATTGAGGATTGAGGATTGAAGATTGAATATCGATGATTGAAGATTGAAGATCGAGGATTGAGTGTTGTGGATTGAGGACGAGGACTGAGGGTAGAGTATTGATGTTTAAGGTCTGAGGATTGAGGATTGAGGATTGAGAATTGAGGATTGAGGAGTGAGGATTGAAGATTGAGGATTGGGTGTTGAGGATTGAAGAATGAGGATTGAGGACTGAGGATTGAGAATTGAGGATTGAGGATTGAGGATTGAGGATTGAGAATTGAGGATTGAAGATTGAGTATTAAGGATTGAAGATTGAGGATTGAGGATTAAGGATTGAGGATTGAGGATTGAGGATTGAGGATTGAGGATTGAGGATTGAGAATTGAGGATTGAGGAATGAGGATTGAAGATTGAGGATTGGGTATTGAGGATTGAAGAATGAGGATTGAGGATTGAGGATTGAGGATTGAGGATTGAGGATTGAAGACTGAGTATTGAGTATTGAAGATTGACGATTGAGGATTGAGGATTGAGGATTGAAGATTGAGGATTGGGTATTGAGGTTTGAAGAATGAGGATTAAGGAGTGAGTATTGAAGATTGAGAATTTGGGACTGAGGATTGAAGATTGAGGATTGAGGATTCAGGATTGAGGATTGAGGATCGAGGATTGAGGATTGAAGATTGAGGATTGGGTATTGAGGATTGAAGAATGAGGATTGAGTATTGAGGATTGAGGATTGAGGATTGAAGATTGAGTATTGAGGATTGAAGATTGACGATTGAGGATTGAGGAATGAGGATTGAGGATTGAGGATTGAGGATTGAGGATTGAGGATTGAGTATTGAGGATTGAAGATTGAGGATTGAGGATTGAGGATAGAACATTGAGGATTGAGGATTGAGGATTGAGGATCGAAGGTTGAATACTGATGATTGAAGATTGAGGATCGAGGATTGAGTGTTGTGGATTGAGGACGAGGACTGAGGGTAGAGTATTGGTGTTTGAGGTCTGAGGATTGAGGATTGAGGATTGAGAATTGAGGATTGAGGATTGAGGATTGAAGATTGAGGATTGGGTGTTGAGGATTGAAGAATGAGGATTGAGGATTGAGGACTGAGGATTGAGGGTTGTGGATTGAGGACGAGAGACTGATGGTTGAGTATTGATGTTTGAAGTCTGAGGATTCAGGATTGAGGATTGAGAATTGAGGATTGAGGATTGACGATTGAAGATTGAGGATTCGGTATTGAGGATTGAAGAATGAGGATTCAGGAGTGAGGACTGAGGATTGAGGATTGCCGATTGAGTATTGAGGATTGAAGATTGAGGACTGAGGATTGAGGATTGAGGATTGGGTATTGAGGATTGAAGAATGAGGATTGAGGACTGAGGATTGAGGATTGAGGATTGAGGATTGAAGACTGAGTATTCAGGATTGAAGATTGACGATTGAGGATTGAGGATTGAAGATTGAGGATTCGGTATTGAGGATTGAAGAATGAGGATTGAGGAGTGAGGACTGAGGATTGAGGATTGCAGATTGAGTATTGAGGATTGAAGATTGAGGACTGAGGATTGAGGATTGAGGATTGACGATTGAGGATTGAGGATTGAGGATTGAGGATTGAGGATTGAAGGTTGGGGATTCCGTATTGAGGATAGAACATTGAGGATTGAGGATTGAGTATTGAGGATTGAGGATTGAGGATTGAAGATTGAATATTGATGATTGAAGATTGAGGATCGAGGATTGAGCGTTGTGGATTGAGGACGAGGACTGAAGGTTGAGTATTGATGTTTGAGGTCTGAGGATTGAGGAATGAGGATTGAGAATTGAGGGTTGAGGATTGAGGATTGAAGATTGAGGATTGGGTGTTGAGGATTGAAGAATGAGGATTGAGGATTGAGGATTGAGTATTGAGGATTGAAGATTGAGTATTGAGGATTGAAGATTGAGGATTGAGGATTGAGGTTTGAGGATAGAGGATTGAGGATTGATGATTGCGGATAGAAGATTGAGGATTGGGTGTTGAGGATTGAAGAATGAGGATTGAGGATTGAGGATTGAGGATTGAGGATTGAAGATTGAGTATTGAGGATTGAAGATTGAGGATTGAGTATTGAGGATTGATGATTGAGGATTGAGGATCGAGGATTGCGGATAGAAGATTGAGGACTGGGTATTGCGGATTGAACATTGAGGATTGAGGATTGAGGATTGAGGATTGAGGATTGAAGATTGAGAATTGAGGATTGAGGATTGAGGATTGAAGATTGAGGATTGGGTATTGAGGATTGAAGAATGAGGATTGAGGATTGAGGATTGCGGATTGAGGATTGAGGATTGAAGACTGAGTATTGCGGATTGAAGATTGAGGATTGAGGAGTGAGTATTGAAGATTGAGGATTTGGGACTGAGGATTGAAGATTGAGGATTGAGGATTGAGTATTGAGGATTGAGGATTGAAGATTGAGGATTGGGTATTGAGGATTGAAGAATGAGGATTGAGGATTGAGGATTGAGGATTGAGTATTGAGGATTGAAGATTGACGATTGAGGATTGAGGATTGAGGATTGAGGATTGAGGATTGAGGATTGAGGATTGAAGATTGAGTATTGAGGATTGAAGATTGAGGATTGAGGATTGAGTATTGAGGATTGAGGATTGAAGATTGAGTACTGAGGATTGAAGATTAAGATTGAGGATTGAGGATTGGGGATTGAGGATTGAGGATTGAGGATTGAAGATTGAGTATTGAGGATTGAAGATTGAGGATTGAAGATTGAGGATTGGGTATTGAGGATTGAAGAATGAGGATTGAGGATTGATTATTGCGGATTGAGGATTGAGGTTTGAAGACTGAGTATTGAGGATTGAAGATTGAGGATTGATGATTGAGGATTGAGGATTGAGGATTGAGGATTGAGGATTGAAGATTGAGGATTGGGTATTGAGGATTGAAGAATGAGGATTGAGGATTGAGGATTGAGGATTGAGTATTGAAGATTGAGTATTCAGGATTGAAGATTGACGATTGAGGATTGAGGATTGAGGATTGAGGATTGAGGATTGATGATTGAGGATTGAAGTTTGAGTATTGAGGATTGAAGGTTGAGGATTGAGGATTGAGGATTGATGTTTGAGGATTGAAGATTGAGGATTGAGGATTGAGGATTGAGGATTGAGGATTGAAGATTGAGGATTGGGTATTGAGGATTGAAGAATGAGGATTGAGTATTGAGTATTGAGGATTGAGTATTGACGATTGAGTATTGAGGATTGAAGATTGACGATTGAGGATTGAGGATTGAGGATTGAGAATTGAGGATTGAGGATTGAGGATTGAAGATTGAGTATTGAGTATTGAAGATTGAGGATTGAGGAATGAGGATTGAGGATTGAGGATTGAAGATTGCGTACTGAGGATTGAAGATTAAGATTGAAGACTGAGGATTGAGGATTGAGGATTGAGGATTGAGGATTGAGGATTGAGGATTGAAGATTGAGGATTGCGTATTGAGGATAGAACATTGAGGATTGAGGATTGAGTATTGAGGATTGAGGATTGAGGATTGAAGATTGAATATCGATGATTGAAGATTGAAGATCGAGGATTGAGTGTTGTGGATTGAGGACGAGGACTGAGGGTAGAGTATTGATGTTTAAGGTCTGAGGATTGAGGATTGAGGATTGAGAATTGAGGATTGAGGAGTGAGGATTGAAGATTGAGGATTGGGTGTTGAGGATTGAAGAATGAGGATTGAGGACTGAGGATTGAGAATTGAGGATTGAGGATTGAGGATTGAGGATTGAGAATTGAGGATTGAAGATTGAGTATTAAGGATTGAAGATTGAGGATTGAGGATTAAGGATTGAGGATTGAGGATTGAGGATTGAGGATTGAGGATTGAGGATTGAGAATTGAGGATTGAGGAATGAGGATTGAAGATTGAGGATTGGGTATTGAGGATTGAAGAATGAGGATTGAGGATTGAGGATTGAGGATTGAGGATTGAGGATTGAAGACTGAGTATTGAGTATTGAAGATTGACGATTGAGGATTGAGGATTGAGGATTGAAGATTGAGGATTGGGTATTGAGGTTTGAAGATTGAGGATTAAGGAGTGAGTATTGAAGATTGAGAATTTGGGACTGAGGATTGAAGATTGAGGATTGAGGATTGAGGATTGAGGATTGAGGATCGAGGATTGAGGATTGAAGATTGAGGATTGGGTATTGAGGATTGAAGAATGAGGATTGAGTATTGAGGATTGAGGATTGAGGATTGAAGATTGAGTATTGAGGATTGAAGATTGACGATTGAGGATTGAGGAATGAGGATTGAGGATTGAGGATTGAGGATTGAGGATTGAGGATTGAGTATTGAGGATTGAAGATTGAGGATTGAGGATTGAGGATAGAACATTGAGGATTGAGGATTGAGGATTGAGGATCGAAGGTTGAATACTGATGATTGAAGATTGAGGATCGAGGATTGAGTGTTGTGGATTGAGGACGAGGACTGAGGGTAGAGTATTGGTGTTTGAGGTCTGAGGATTGAGGATTGAGGATTGAGAATTGAGGATTGAGGATTGAGGATTGAAGATTGAGGATTGGGTGTTGAGGATTGAAGAATGAGGATTGAGGATTGAGGACTGAGGATTGAGGGTTGTGGATTGAGGACGAGGACTGATGGTTGAGTATTGATGTTTGAAGTCTGAGGATTCAGGATTGAGGATTGAGAATTGAGGATTGAGGATTGACGATTGAAGATTGAGGATTCGGTATTGAGGATTGAAGAATGAGGATTCAGGAGTGAGGACTGAGGATTGAGGATTGCCGATTGAGTATTGAGGATTGAAGATTGAGGACTGAGGATTGAGGATTGAGGATTGGGTATTGAGGATTGAAGAATGAGGATTGAGGACTGAGGATTGAGGATTGAGGATTGAGGATTGAAGACTGAGTATTCAGGATTGAAGATTGACGATTGAGGATTGAGGATTGAAGATTGAGGATTCGGTATTGAGGATTGAAGAATGAGGATTGAGGAGTGAGGACTGAGGATTGAGGATTGCAGATTGAGTATTGAGGATTGAAGATTGAGGACTGAGGATTGAGGATTGAGGATTGACGATTGAGGATTGAGGATTGAGGATTGAGGATTGAGGATTGAAGGTTGGGGATTCCGTATTGAGGATAGAACATTGAGGATTGAGGATTGAGTATTGAGGATTGAGGATTGAGGATTGAAGATTGAATATTGATGATTGAAGATTGAGGATCGAGGATTGAGCGTTGTGGATTGAGGACGAGGACTGAAGGTTGAGTATTGATGTTTGAGGTCTGAGGATTGAGGAATGAGGATTGAGAATTGAGGGTTGAGGATTGAGGATTGAAGATTGAGGATTGGGTGTTGAGGATTGAAGAATGAGGATTGAGGATTGAGGATTGAGTATTGAGGATTGAAGATTGAGTATTGAGGATTGAAGATTGAGGATTGAGGATTGAGGTTTGAGGATTGAGGATTGAGGATTGAGGATTGCGGATAGAAGATTGAGGATTGGGTGTTGAGGATTGAAGAATGAGGATTGAGGATTGAGGATTGAGGATTGAGGATTGAAGATTGAGTATTGAGGATTGAAGATTGAGGATTGAGTATTGAGGATTGATGATTGAGGATTGAGGATCGAGGATTGCGGATAGAAGATTGAGGACTGGGTATTGCGGATTGAACATTGAGGATTGAGGATTGAGGATTGAGGATTGAGGATTGAGGATTGAGAATTGAGGATTGAGGATTGAGGATTGAAGATTGAGGATTGGGTATTGAGGATTGAAGAATGAGGATTGAGGATTGAGGATTGCGGATTGAGGATTGAGGATTGAAGACTGAGTATTGCGGATTGAAGATTGAGGATTGAGGAGTGAGTATTGAAGATTGAGGATTTGGGACTGAGGATTGAAGATTGAGGATTGAGGATTGAGTATTGAGGATTGAGGATTGAAGATTGAGGATTGGGTATTGAGGATTGAAGAATGAGGATTGAGGATTGAGGATTGAGGATTGAGTATTGAGGATTGAAGATTGACGATTGAGGATTGAGGATTGAGGATTGAGGATTGAGGATTGAGGATTGAGGATTGAAGATTGAGTATTGAGGATTGAAGATTGAGGATTGAGGATTGAGTATTGAGGATTGAGGATTGAAGATTGAGTACTGAGGATTGAAGATTAAGATTGAGGATTGAGGATTGGGGATTGAGGATTGAGGATTGAGGATTGAAGATTGAGTATTGAGGATTGAAGATTGAGGATTGAGGATTGAGGATTGAGGATTGAGGATTGAGGATTGAGGATTGAAGATTGAGGATTGGGTATTGAGGATCGAAGAATGAGGATTGAGGATTGAGGATTGAGGATTGAGGATTGAGGATTGAAGACTGAGTATTGAGGATTGAAGGTTGAGGATTGAGGAGTGAGTATTGAAGATTGAGGATTTGGGACTGAGGATTGAAGATTGAGGATTGAGGATTGAGGATTGAGGATTGAGGATTGAGGATTGAGGATTGAAGATTGAGGATTGGGTATTGAGGATTGAAGAATGAGGATTGAGGATTGAGGATTGAGGAGTGAGGATTGAGGATAGAGGATTGAGGATTGAAGATTGAGGATTGGGTATTGAGGATTGAAGAATGAGGATTGAGTATTCAGTATTGAGGATTGAGGATTGATGATTGAGGATTGAGGAGTGAGTATTGAAGATTGAGGATTTGGGACTGGTGATTGAAGATTGAGGATTGAGGATTGAGGATTGAGGATTGAGGATTGAGGATTGGGTGTTGAGGATTGAAGAATGAGGATTGAGGATTGAGGATTGAGTATTGAGGATTGAAGATTGAGTGTTGAGGATTGAAGATTGAGGATAGAGGATTGAGGATTGAGGATTGAGGATTGAGGATTGAGGATTGAGGATTGATGATTGAGTATTGAGGATTGAAGATTGAGGATTGAGGATTGAGGATTGAGGATTGAGGATTGAAGATTGAGTACTGAGGATTGAATATTAAGATTGAGGATTGAGGATTGAGGATTGAGGATTGAGGATTGAGGATTGAAGATTGAGTATTGAGGATTGAAGATTGAGGATAGAGGATTGAGGATTGAGGACTGAGGATTGAAGATTGAGTACTGAGGATTGAAGGTTAAGATTGAGGATTGAGGATTGAGGACTGAGGATTGAGGATTGAGGATTGAAGGTTCAGTATTGAGGATTGAAGATTAAGAATTGAGGATTGAGGATTGAACATTGAGGACTGAGTGTTGAGGATTGAAGATTGAGGATTGCGTATTGAGGATAGAACATTGAGGATTGAGGATTGAGTATTGAGGATTGATGATTGAGGATTGAAGATTGAATATTGATGATTGAATATTCAGGATCGAGGATTGAGTGTTTTGGATTGAGGACGAGGACTGAGGGTAGAGTATTGATGTTTGAGGTCTGAGGATTGAGGATTGAGGATTGAGAATTGAGGATTGAGGATTGAGGATTGAAGATTGAGGATTGGGTGTTGAGGATTGAAGAATGAGGATTGAGGATTGCAGATTGAGTATTGAGGATTGAAGATTGAGGGCTAAGGATTGAGGATTGAGGATTGACGATTGAGGATTGAGGATTGAGGATTGAGGATTGAGGATTGAAGGTTGAGGATTGCGTATTGAGGATAGAACATTGAGGATTGAGGATTGAGTATTGAGGATTGGGGATTGAGGATTGAAGATTGAATATTGATGATTGAAAATTGAGGATCGAGGATTGAGCGTTGTGGATTGAGGACGAGGACTGAGGGTTGAGTATTGATGTTTGAGGTCTGAGGATTGAGGAATGAGGATTGAGAATTGAGGGTTGAGGATTGAGGATTGGAGATTGAGGATTGGGTGTTGAGGATTGAAGGATGAGGATTGAGGATTGAGGATTGAGGATTGAGGATTGAAGATTGAGTATTGAGGATTGAAGATTGAGGATTGAGGATTGAGGATTGAGGATTGAGGATTGAGGATTGACGATTGAGGATTGAGAATTGAGGATTGAGGATTGAGGATTGAAGATTGAGGATTGGGTATTGAGGATTGAAGAATGAGGATTGAGGATTGAGGATTGAGGATTGAGGATTGAGTATTGAAGACTGAGTATTGAGGATTGAAGATTGACGATTGAGGATTGAGGATTGAGGATTGAAGGTTGAGGATTGGGTATTGAGGATTGAAGAATGAGGATTGAGGATTGAGGATTGAGGATTGAGGATTGAGGGTTGAAGACTGAGTATTGATGATTGAAGATTGAGGATTGAGGAGTGAGTATTGAAGATTGAGAATTTAGGACTGAGGATTGAAGATTGAGGATTGAGGATTGAGGATTGAGGATTGAGGATTGAGGATTGAGGATTTCGGATTGAAGATTGAGGATTGGGTATTGAGGATTGAAGAATGAGGATTGAGTATTGAGGATTGAGGATTGAGGATTGAAGATTGAGTATTGAGGATTGAAGATTGACGATTGAGGATTGAGGATTGAGGATTGAGGATTGAGGATTGAGGATTGAGGATTGAAGATTGAGGATCGAGGATTGAGCGTTGTGGATTGAGGACGAGGACTGAGGGTTGAGTATTGATGTTTGAGGTCTGAGCATTGAGGAATGAGGATTGAGAATTGAGGGTTGAGGATTGAGGATTGAAGATTGAGGATTGGGTGTTGAGGATTGAAGAATGAGGATTGAGGATTGAGGATTGAGGATTGAGGATTGAAGATTGAGTATTGAGTATTGAAGATTGAGGATTGAGGAATGAGGATTGAGGATTGAGGATTGAAGATTGCGTACTGAGGATTGAAGATTCAGATTGAGGATTGAGGATTGAGGATTGAGGATTGAGGACCGAGGATTGAAGATTGAGGATTGCGTATTGAGGATAGAACATAGAGGATTGAGGATTGAGTATTGAGGATTGAGGATTGAGGATTGAAGATTGAATATTGATGATTGAAGATTGAGGATCGAGGATTGAGTGTTGCGCGTTGAGGACGAGGACTGTGGGTAGAGTATTGATGTTTAAGGTCTGAGGATTGAGGATTGAGGATTGAGAATTGAGGATTGAGGATTGAGGATTGAAGATTGAGGATTGGGTGTTGAGGATTGAAGAATGAGGACTGAGGATTGAGTATTGAGGATTGAAGATTGAGGATTGAGGATTGAGGATTGAGGATTGAGGATTGAGGATTGCGGATAGAAGATTGAGGATTGGGTATTGCGGATTGAACATTGAGGACTGAGGATTGAGTATTGAGGATTGAGGATTGAGTATTGAAGATTGAATATTGATGATTGAAGATTGAGTATCGAGGATTGAGCGTTGTGGATTGAGCACGAGGACTGAGGGTTGAGTATTGATGTTTGAGGTCTCAGGATTGAGGAATGAGGATTGAGAAGTGAGGGTTGAGGATTGAGGATTGAAGATTGAGGATTGGGTGTTGAGGATTGAAGAATGAGGATTGAGCATTGAGGATTGAGGATTGAGGATTGAAGATTGAGTATTGAGGATTGAAGATTGAGGATTGGGGATTGAGGATTGAGGATTGAGTATTGAGGATTGAGGATTGCGGATAGAAGGTTGAGGATTGGGTATTGCGGGTTGAACATTGAGGATTGAGGATTGAGGATTGAGGATTGAGGATTGAGGATTGAGAATTGAGGATTGAGGATTGAGGATCGAAGATTGAGGATTGGGTATTGAGGATTGAAGAATGAGGATTGAGGATTGAGGATTGAGGATTGCGGATTGAGGATTGAGGATTGAAGACAGAGTATTGAGGACTGAAGATTGAGGATTGAGGATTGAGGATTGAAGATTGAGGATTGGGTATTGAGGATTGAAGAATGAGGATTGAGGATTGAGGATTGCGGATTGAGGATTGAGGATTGAAGACTGAGTATTGAGGATTGAAGATTGAGGATTGAGGAGTGAGTATTGAAGATTGAGGATTTGGGACTGAGGATTGAAGATTGAGGATTGAGGATTGAGGATTGAGGATTGAGGATTGAGGATTGAGGACTGAAGATTGAGGATTGGGTATTGAGGATTGAAGAATGAGGATTGAGGATTATGGATTGAGGATTGAGTATTGAAGATTGAGTATTCAGGATTGAAGATTGACGATTGAGGATTGAGGATTGAGGATTGAGGATTGAGGTTTGAGGATTGATGATTGAGGATTGAAGTTTGAGTATTGAGGATTGAAGATTGTGGATTGAGGATTGAGGATTGAGTATTGAGGATTGAAGGTTGAGTATTGAGTATTGAAGATTGAGGATTGAGGATTGAGGATTGTGGATTGAGGATTGAGGATTGCGGATAGAAGATTGAGGATTGGGTATTGCGGATTGATCATTGAGGATTGAGGGTTGAGGATTGAGGATTGAGGATTGAGGACAGAAGATTGAATATTGATGATTGAAGATTGAGGATTGAGGATTGATGGTTGTGGATTGAGGACGAGGACTGAGGGTTGACTATTGCTGTTCGAGGTCTGAGGATTGAGGATTGAGGATTGAGAATTGAGGATTGAGGATTGAGGATTGAGGATTGAGGATTGAGGATTGAGGATTGAGAATTGAGGATTGAGGTTTGAGGATTGAAGATTGAGGATTGGGTATTGAGGATTGAAGAATGAGGATTGAGGATTGAGGATTGCGGATTGAGGATTGAGGTTTGAAGACTGAGTATTGAGGATTGAAGATTGAGGATTGAGGATTGAGGATTGAGGATTGAGGATTGAGGATTGAGGATTGAAGATTGAGGATTGGGTATTGAGGATTGAAGAATGAGGATTGAGGATTGAGGATTGAGGATTGAGTATTGAAGATTGAGTATTCAGGATTGAAGATTGACGATTGAGGATTGAGGATTGAGGATTGAGGATTGAGGATTGATGATTGAGGATTGAAGTTTGAGTATTGAGGATTGAAGATTGAGGATTGAGGATTGAGGATTGATGTTTGAGGATTGAAGATTGAGGATTGAGGATTGAGGATTGAGGATTGAGGATTGAAGATTGAGGATTGGGTATTGAGGATTGAAGAATGAGGATTGAGTATTGAGTATTGAGGATTGAGTATTGACGATTGAGTATTGAGGATTGAAGATTGACGATTGAGGATTGAGGATTGAGGATTGAGGATTGAGGATTGAGGATTGAGGATTGAAGATTGAGTATTGAGTATTGAAGATTGAGGATTGAGGAATGAGGATTGAGGATTGAGGATTGAAGATTGCGTACTGAGGATTGAAGATTAAGATTGAAGATTGAGGATTGAGGATTGAGGATTGAGGATTGAGGATTGAGGATTGAAGATTGAGGATTGCGTATTGAGGATAGAACATTGAGGATTGAGGATTGAGTATGGAGGATTGAGGATTGAGGATTGAAGATTGAATATCGATGATTGAAGATTGAGGATCGAGGATTGAGTGTTGTGGATTGAGGACGAGGACTGAGGGTAGAGTATTGATGTTTAAGGTCTGAGGATTGAGGATTGAGGATTGAGAATTGAGGATTGAGGAGTGAGGATTGAAGATTGAGGATTGGGTGTTGAGGATTGAAGAATGAGGATTGAGGATTGAGGATTGAGTATTGAGGATTGAAGACTGAGTATTGAGGATTGAAGATTGAGGATTGAGGATTGAGGATTGAGGATTGAGGATTGAGGATTGCGGATAGAAGATTGAGGATTGGGAATTGCGGATTGAACATTGAGGATTGAGGGTTGAGGATTGAGGATTGAGGATTGAGGACCGAAGATTGAATATTGATGATTGAAGATTGAGGATTGAGGATTGATGGTTGTGGATTGAGGACGAGGACTGAGGGTTGACTATTGCTGTTTGAGGTCTGAGGATTGAGGATTGAGGATTGAGAATTGAGGATTGAGGATTGAGGATTGAAGAATGAGGATTGGGTATTGAGGATTGAAGAATGAGGATTGAGGATTGAGGATTGCGGATTGAGGATTGAGGATTGAAGACTGAGTATTGAGGATTGAAGATTGAGGATTGAGGAGTGAGTATTGAAGATTGAGGATTTGGGACTGAGGATTGAAGATTGAGGATTGAGGATTGAGGATTGAGGATTGAGGATTGAGGATTGAGGACTGAAGATTGAGGATTGGGTATTGAGGATTGAAGAATGAGGATTGAGGATTATGGATTGAGGATTGAGTATTGAAGATTGAGTATTCAGGATTGAAGATTGACGATTGAGGATTGAGGATTGAGGATTGAGGATTGAGGTTTGAGGATTGATGATTGAGGATTGAAGTTTGAGTATTGAGGATTGAAGATTGTGGATTGAGGATTGAGGATTGAGTATTGAGGATTGAAGGTTGAGTATTGAGTATTGAAGATTGAGGATTGAGGATTGAGGATTGTGGATTGAGGATTGAGGATTGCGGATAGAAGATTGAGGATTGGGTATTGCGGATTGATCATTGAGGATTGAGGGTTGAGGATTGAGGATTGAGGAATGAGGACTGAAGATTGAATATTGATGATTGAAGATTGAGGATTGAGGATTGATGGTTGTGGATTGAGGACGAGGACTGAGGGTTGACTATTGCTGTTTGAGGTCTGAGGATTGAGGATTGAGGATTGAGAATTGAGGATTGAGGATTGAGGATTGAGGATTGAGGATTGAGGATTGAGGATTGAGAATTGAGGATTGAGGTTTGAGGATTGAAGATTGAGGATTGGGTATTGAGGATTGAAGAATGAGGATTGAGGATTGAGGATTGCGGATTGAGGATTGAGGTTTGAAGACTGAGTATTGAGGATTGAAGATTGAGTATTGAGGATTGAGGATTGAGGATTGAGGATTGAGGATTGAGGATTGAAGATTGAGGATTGGGTATTGAGGATTGAAGAATGAGGAATGAGGATTGAGGATTGAGGATTGAGTATTGAAGATTGAGTATTCAGGATTGAAGATTGACGATTGAGGATTGAGGATTGAGGATTGAGGATTGAGGATTGATGATTGAGGATTGAAGTTTGAGTATTGAGGATTGAAGATTGAGGATTGAGGGTTGAGGATTGATGTTTGAGGATTGAAGATTGAGGATTGAGGATTGAGGATTGAGGATTGAGGATTGAAGATTGAGGATTGGGTATTGAGGATTGAAGAATGAGGATTGAGTATTGAGTACTGAGGATTGAGTATTGACGATTGAGTATTGAGGATTGAAGATTGACGATTGAGGATTGAGGATTGAGGATTGAGGATTGAGGATTGAGGATTGAGGATTGAAGATTGAGTATTGAGTATTGAAGATTGAGGATTGAGGAATGAGGATTGAGGATTGAGGATTGAAGATTGCGTACTGAGGATTGAAGTTTAAGATTGAAGATTGAGGATTGAGGATTGAGGATTGAGGATTGAGGATTGAAGATTAAGGATTGCGTATTGAGGATAGAACATTGAGGATTGAGGATTGAGTATTGAGGATTGAGGATTGAGGATTGAAGATTGAATATTGATGATTGAAGATTGAGGATCGAGGATTGAGTGTTGTGGATTGAGGACGAGGACTGAGGGTAGAGTATTGATGTTTAAGGTCTGAGGATTGAGGATTGAGGATTGAGTATTGAGGATTGAGGATTGAGGATTGAAGATTGAGGATTGGGTGTTGAGGATTGAAGAATGAGGACTGAGGATTGAGGATTGAGGATTGAGTATTGAGGATTGAAGATTGAGTATTGAGGATTGAAGATTGAGGATTGAGGATTGAGGATTGAGGATTGAGGATTGAGGATTGCGGATAGAAGATTGAGGATTGGGTATTGCGGATTGAACATTGAGGATTGAGGGTTGAGGATTGAGGATTGAGGATTGAGGACTGAAATTGAATATTGATGATTGAAGATTGAGGATTGAGGATTGATGGTTGTGGATTGAGGACGAGGACTGAGGGTTGGCTATTGCTGTTTGAGGTCTGAGGATTGAGGATTGAGAATTGAGGATTGAGGATTGAGGATTGAGGATTGAGGATTGAGGATTGAGGATTGAGAATTGAGGATTGAGGATTGAGGATTGAAGATTGAGGATTGGGTATTGAGGATTGAAGAATGAGGATTGAGGATTGAGGATCGCGGATTGAGGATTGAGGATTGAAGACTGAGTATTGAGGATTGAAGATTGAGGATTGAGGAGTGAGTATTGAAGATTGAGGATTTGGGACTGAGGATTGAAGATTGAGGTTTGAGGATTGAGGATTGAGGATTGACTGTTGAAGATTGAGTATTCAGGATTGAAGATTGACGATTGAGGATTGAGGATTGAGGATTGAGGTTTGAGGATTGATGATTGAGGATTGAAGTTTGAGTATTGAGGATTGAAGATTGAGGATTGAGGATTGAGGATTGAGGTTTGAGGATTGAAGATTGAAGATTGAGGATTGAGGATTGAGGATTGAGGATTGAGTATTGAGGATTGAGGATTGAGGATTGAAGATTGAATATTGATGATTGAAGATTGAGGATCGAGGATTGAGCGTTGTGGATTGAGGACGAGGACTGAGGGTTGAGTATTGATGTTTGAGGTCTGAGGATTGAGGAATGAGGATTGAGAGTTGAGGGTTGAGGATTGAGGATTGAAGATTGAGGATTGGGAGTTGAGGGTTGAAGAATGAGGATTGAGGACTGAGGATTGAGGATTGAGGATTGAAGATTGAGTATTGAGGATTGAAGATTGAGGATTGAGGATTGAGGATTGAGGAGTGAGTATTGAAGATTGAGGATTTGGGACTGAGGATTGAAGATTGAGGATTGAGGATTGAGGATTGAGGATTGAGGATTGAGGATTGAGGATTGAGGATTGAGGATTGAAGATTGAGGATTGGGTATTGAGGATTGAAGAATGAGGATTGAGGATTGAGGATTGAGGATTGACTATTGAAGATTGAGTATTCAGGATTGAAGATTGACGATTGAGGATTGAGGATTGAGGATTGAGGTTTGAGGATTGATGATTGAGGATTGAAGTTTGAGTATTGAGTATTGAAGATTGAGGATTGAGGATTGAGGATTGAGGTTTGATGATTGAAGATTGAGGATTGAGGTTTGAGGATTGAGGATTGAGGATTGAAGATTGAGGATTGGGTATTGAGGATTGAAGAATGGGGATTGAGTATTGAGTATTGAGGATTGAGTATTGACGATTGAGTATTGAGTATTGAGGATTGAATATTGACGATTGAGGATTGAGGATTGAGTATTGAGGATTGAGGATTGAGGATTGGGGATTGGGTATTGAGGATTGAAGAATGAGGATTGAGGATTGAGGATTGAGGATTGAGGATTGAGGATTGAAGACTGAGTATTGAGGATTGAAGATTGAGGATTGAGGAGTGAGTATTGAAGATTGAGGATTTGGGACTGAGGATTGAAGATTGAGGATTGAGGATTGAGGATTGAGGATTGAGGATTGAGGATTGAGGATTGAAGATTGAGGATTGGGTATTGAGGATTGAAGAATGAGGATTGAGGATTGAGGATTGAGGATTGAGGATTGAGTATTGAAGATTGAGTATTCAGGATTGAAGATTGACGATTGAGGATTGAGGATTGAGGATTGAGGATTGAGGATTGTTGATTGAGGATTGAAGTTTGAGTATTGAGGATTGAAGATTGAGGATTGAGGATTGAGGATTGAGGTTTGATGATTGAAGATTGAGGATTGAGGATTGAGGATTGAGGATTGAGGATTGAGTATTGAGGATTGAGGATTGAGGATTGAAGATTGAATATTGATGATTGAAGATTGAGGATCGAGGATTGAGCGTTGTGGATTGAGGACAAGAATGAGGGTTGAGTATTGATGTTTGAGGTCTGAGGATTGAAGAATGAGGATTGAGAGTTGAGGGTTGAGGATTGAGGATTGAAGATTGAGGATTGGGAGTTGAGGGTTGAAGAATGAGGATTGAGGACTGAGGATTGAGGATTGAGGATTGAAGATTGAGTATTGAGGATTGAAGATTGAGGATTGAGGATTGAGGATTGAGGATTGAGGATTGATGATTGAGGATTGAGGATTGAGGATTGCGGACAGAAGATTGAGGATTGGGTATTGCGGATTGAACATTGCGGATTGAGGATTGAGGATTGAGGATTGAGGATTGAGGATTGAGAATTGAGGATTGAGGATTGAGGATTGAAGATTGAGGATTGGGTATTGAGGATTGAAGAATGAGGATTGAGGATTGAGGATTGCGGATTGAGGATTGAGGATTGAAGACTGAGTATTGAGGATTGAAGATTGAGGATTGAGGAGTGAGTATTGAAGATTGAGGATTTGGGACTGAGGATTGAAGATTGAGGATTGAGGATTGAGGATTGAGGATTGAGGATTGAGGATTGAGGACTGAAGATTGAGGATTGGGTATTGAGGATTGAAGAATGAGGATTGAGGATTGAGGATTGAGGATTGAAGATTGAGTATTGAGGATTGAAGATTGAGGATTGAGGTTTGAGGATTGAGGATTGAGGATTGAAGATTGAGGATTGGGTATTGAGGATTGAAGAATGGGGATTGAGTATTGAGTATTGAGGATTGAGGATTGAGGATTGAGGATTGAAGATTGAGGATTGGGTTTTGAGGACTGAGGATCGAGGATTGCCGATTGAGTATTGAGGATTGAAGATTGAGGACTGAGGATTGAGGATTGAGGATTGGGTATTGAGGATTGAAGAATGAGGATTGAGGATTGAGGATTGAGGATTGAGGATTGAGGATTGAAGACTGAGTATTCAGGATTGAAGATTGACGATTGAGGATTGAGGATTGAAGATTGAGGATTCGGTATTGAGGATTGAAGAATGAGGATTGAGGAGTGAGGACTGAGGATTGAGGATTGCAGATTGAGTATTGAGGATTGAAGATTGAGGACTGAGGATTGAGGATTGAGGATTGACGATTGAGGATTGAGGATTGAGGATTGAGGATTGAGGATTGAAGGTTGGGGATTCCGTATTGAGGATAGAACATTGAGGATTGAGGATTGAGTATTGAGGATTGAGGATTGAGGATTGAAGATTGAATATTGATGATTGAAGATTGAGGATCGAGGATTGAGCGTTGTGGATTGAGGACGAGGACTGAAGGTTGAGTATTGATGTTTGAGGTCTGAGGATTGAGGAATGAGGATTTAGAATTGAGGGTTGAGGATTGAGGATTGAAGATTGAGGATTGGGTGTTGAGGATTGAAGAATGAGGATTGAGGATTGAGGATTGAGTATTGAGGATTGAAGATTGAGTATTGAGGATTGAAGATTGAGCATTGAGGATTGAGGATTGAGGATTGAGGATTGAGGATTGAGGATTGCGGATAGAAGATTGAGGATTGGGTGTTGAGGATTGAAGAATGAGGATTGAGGATTGAGGATTGAGGATTGAGGATTGAAGATTGAGTATTGAGGATTGAAGATTGAGGATTGAGTATTGAGGATTGATGATTGAGGATTGAGGATCGAGGATTGCGGATAGAAGATTGAGGACTGGGTATTGCGGATTGAACATTGAGGATTGAGGATTGAGGATTGAGGATTGAGGATTGAGGATTGAGGATTGAAGATTGAGGATTGGGTATTGAGGATTGAAGAATGAGGATTGAGGATTGAGGATTGAGGATTGAGGATTGAGTATTGAAGATTGAGTATTCAGGATTGAAGATTGACGATTGAGGATTGAGGATTGAGGATTGAGGATTGAGGATTGTTGATTGAGGATTGAAGTTTGAGTATTGAGGATTGAAGATTGAGGATTGAGGATTGAGGATTGAGGTTTGATGATTGAAGATTGAGGATTGAGGATTGAGGATTGAGGATTGAGGATTGAGTATTGAGGATTGAGGATTGAGGATTGAAGATTGAATATTGATGATTGAAGATTGAGGATCGAGGATTGAGCGTTGTGGATTGAGGACGAGGACTGAGGGTTGAGTATTGATGTTTGAGGTCTGAGGATTGAAGAATGAGGATTGAGAGTTGAGGGTTGAGGATTGAGGATTGAAGATTGAGGATTGGGAGTTGAGGGTTGAAGAATGAGGATTGAGGACTGAGGATTGAGGATTGAGGATTGAAGATTGAGTATTGAGGATTGAAGATTGAGGATTGAGGATTGAGGATTGAGGATTGAGGATTGATGATTGAGGATTGAGGATTGAGGATTGAGGATTGCGGACAGAAGATTGAGGATTGGGTATTGCGGATTGAACATTGCGGATTGAGGATTGAGGATTGAGGATTGAGGATTGAGGATTGAGAATTGAGGATTGAGGATTGAGGATTGAAGATTGAGGATTGGGTATTGAGGATTGAAGAATGAGGATTGCGGATTGAGGATTGCGGATTGAGGATTGAGGATTGAAGACTGAGTATTGAGGATTGAAGATTGAGGATTGAGGAGTGAGTATTGAAGATTGAGGATTTGGGACTGAGGATTGAAGATTGAGGATTGAGGATTGAGGATTGAGGATTGAGGATTGAGGATTGAGGACTGAAGATTGAGGATTGGGTATTGAGGATTGAAGAATGAGGATTGAGGATTGAGGATTGAGGATTGAAGATTGAGTATTGAGGATTGAAGATTGAGGATTGAGGTTTGAGGATTGAGGATTGAGGATTGAAGATTGAGGATTGGGTATTGAGGATTGAAGAATGGGGATTGAGTATTGAGTATTGAGGATTGAGGATTGAGGATTGAGGATTGAAGATTGAGGATTGGGTTTTGAGGACTGAGGATCGAGGATTGCCGATTGAGTATTGAGGATTGAAGATTGAGGACTGAGGATTGAGGATTGAGGATTGGGTATTGAGGATTGAAGAATGAGGATTGAGGATTGAGGATTGAGGATTGAGGATTGAGGATTGAAGACTGAGTATTCAGGATTGAAGATTGACGATTGAGGATTGAGGATTGAAGATTGAGGATTCGGTATTGAGGATTGAAGAATGAGGATTGAGGAGTGAGGACTGAGGATTGAGGATTGCAGATTGAGTATTGAGGATTGAAGATTGAGGACTGAGGATTGAGGATTGAGGATTGACGATTGAGGATTGAGGATTGAGGATTGAGGATTGAGGATTGAAGGTTGGGGATTCCGTATTGAGGATAGAACATTGAGGATTGAGGATTGAGTATTGAGGATTGAGGATTGAGGATTGAAGATTGAATATTGATGATTGAAGATTGAGGATCGAGGATTGAGCGTTGTGGATTGAGGACGAGGACTGAAGGTTGAGTATTGATGTTTGAGGTCTGAGGATTGAGGAATGAGGATTGAGAATTGAGGGTTGAGGATTGAGGATTGAAGATTGAGGATTGGGTGTTGAGGATTGAAGAATGAGGATTGAGGATTGAGGATTGAGTATTGAGGATTGAAGATTGAGTATTGAGGATTGAAGATTGAGCATTGAGGATTGAGGATTGAGGATTGAGGATTGAGGATTGAGGATTGCGGATAGAAGATTGAGGATTGGGTGTTGAGGATTGAAGAATGAGGATTGAGGATTGAGGATTGAGGATTGAGGATTGAGGATTGAAGATTGAGTATTGAGGATTGAAGATTGAGGATTGAGTATTGAGGATTGATGATTGAGGATTGAGGATCGAGGATTGCGGATAGAAGATTGAGGACTGGGTATTGCGGATTGAACATTGAGGATTGAGGATTGAGGATTGAGGATTGAGGATTGAGGATTGAGAATTGAGGATTGAGGATTGAGGATTGAAGATTGAGGATTGGGTATTGAGGATTGAAGAATGAGGATTGAGGATTGAGGATTGCGGATTGAGGATTGAGGATTGAAGACTGAGTATTGCGGATTGAAGATTGAGGATTGAGGAGTGAGTATTGAAGATTGAGGATTTGGGACTGAGGATTGAAGATTGAGGATTGAGGATTGAGTATTGAGGATTGAGGTTTGAGGATTGATGATTGAGGATTGAAGTTTGAGTATTGAGGATTGAAGATTGTGGATTGAGGATTGAGGATTGAGTATTGAGGATTGAAGGTTGAGTATTGAGTATTGAAGATTGAGGATTGAGGATTGAGGATTGTGGATTGAGGATTGAGGATTGCGGATAGAAGATTGAGGATTGGGTATTGCGGATTGATCATTGAGGATTGAGGGTTGAGGATTGAGGATTGAGGAATGAGGACTGAAGATTGAATATTGATGATTGAAGATTGAGGATTGAGGATTGATGGTTGTGGATTGAGGACGAGGACTGAGGGTTGACTATTGCTGTTTGAGGTCTGAGGATTGAGGATTGAGGATTGAGAATTGAGGATTGAGGATTGAGGATTGAGGATTGAGGATTGAGGATTGAGGATTGAGAATTGAGGATTGAGGTTTGAGGATTGAAGATTGAGGATTGGGTATTGAGGATTGAAGAATGAGGATTGAGGATTGAGGATTGCGGATTGAGGATTGAGGTTTGAAGACTGAGTATTGAGGATTGAAGATTGAGTATTGAGGATTGAGGATTGAGGATTGAGGATTGAGGATTGAGGATTGAAGATTGAGGATTGGGTATTGAGGATTGAAGAATGAGGAATGAGGATTGAGGATTGAGGATTGAGTATTGAAGATTGAGTATTCAGGATTGAAGATTGACGATTGAGGATTGAGGATTGAGGATTGAGGATTGAGGATTGATGATTGAGGATTGAAGTTTGAGTATTGAGGATTGAAGATTGAGGATTGAGGATTGAGGATTGATGTTTGAGGATTGAAGATTGAGGATTGAGGATTGAGGATTGAGGATTGAGGATTGAAGATTGAGGATTGGGTATTGAGGATTGAAGAATGAGGATTGAGTATTGAGTACTGAGGATTGAGTATTGACGATTGAGTATTGAGGATTGAAGATTGACGATTGAGGATTGAGGATTGAGGATTGAGGATTGAGGATTGAGGATTGAGGATTGAAGATTGAGTATTGAGTATTGAAGATTGAGGATTGAGGAATGAGGATTGAGGATTGAGGATTGAAGATTGCGTACTGAGGATTGAAGTTTAAGATTGAAGATTGAGGATTGAGGATTGAGGATTGAGGATTGAGGATTGAAGATTAAGGATTGCGTATTGAGGATAGAACATTGAGGATTGAGGATTGAGTATTGAGGATTGAGGATTGAGGATTGAAGATTGAATATTGATGATTGAAGATTGAGGATCGAGGATTGAGTGTTGTGGATTGAGGACGAGGACTGAGGGTAGAGTATTGATGTTTAAGGTCTGAGGATTGAGGATTGAGGATTGAGTATTGAGGATTGAGGATTGAGGATTGAAGATTGAGGATTGGGTGTTGAGGATTGAAGAATGAGGACTGAGGATTGAGGATTGAGGATTGAGTATTGAGGATTGAAGATTGAGTATTGAGGATTGAAGATTGAGGATTGAGGATTGAGGATTGAGGATTGAGGATTGAGGATTGCGGATAGAAGATTGAGGATTGGGTATTGCGGATTGAACATTGAGGATTGAGGGTTGAGGATTGAGGATTGAGGATTGAGGACTGAAATTGAATATTGATGATTGAAGATTGAGGATTGAGGATTGATGGTTGTGGATTGAGGACGAGGACTGAGGGTTGGCTATTGCTGTTTGAGGTCTGAGGATTGAGGATTGAGAATTGAGGATTGAGGATTGAGGATTGAGGATTGAGGATTGAGGATTGAGGATTGAGAATTGAGGATTGAGGATTGAGGATTGAAGATTGAGGATTGGGTATTGAGGATTGAAGAATGAGGATTGAGGATTGAGGATCGCGGATTGAGGATTGAGGATTGAAGACTGAGTATTGAGGATTGAAGATTGAGGATTGAGGAGTGAGTATTGAAGATTGAGGATTTGGGACTGAGGATTGAAGATTGAGGTTTGAGGATTGAGGATTGAGGATTGACTGTTGAAGATTGAGTATTCAGGATTGAAGATTGACGATTGAGGATTGAGGATTGAGGATTGAGGTTTGAGGATTGATGATTGAGGATTGAAGTTTGAGTATTGAGGATTGAAGATTGAGGATTGAGGATTGAGGATTGAGGTTTGAGGATTGAAGATTGAAGATTGAGGATTGAGGATTGAGGATTGAGGATTGAGTATTGAGGATTGAGGATTGAGGATTGAAGATTGAATATTGATGATTGAAGATTGAGGATCGAGGATTGAGCGTTGTGGATTGAGGACGAGGACTGAGGGTTGAGTATTGATGTTTGAGGTCTGAGGATTGAGGAATGAGGATTGAGAGTTGAGGGTTGAGGATTGAGGATTGAAGATTGAGGATTGGGAGTTGAGGGTTGAAGAATGAGGATTGAGGACTGAGGATTGAGGATTGAGGATTGAAGATTGAGTATTGAGGATTGAAGATTGAGGATTGAGGATTGAGGATTGAGGAGTGAGTATTGAAGATTGAGGATTTGGGACTGAGGATTGAAGATTGAGGATTGAGGATTGAGGATTGAGGATTGAGGATTGAGGATTGAGGATTGAGGATTGAGGATTGAAGATTGAGGATTGGGTATTGAGGATTGAAGAATGAGGATTGAGGATTGAGGATTGAGGATTGACTATTGAAGATTGAGTATTCAGGATTGAAGATTGACGATTGAGGATTGAGGATTGAGGATTGAGGTTTGAGGATTGATGATTGAGGATTGAAGTTTGAGTATTGAGTATTGAAGATTGAGGATTGAGGATTGAGGATTGAGGTTTGATGATTGAAGATTGAGGATTGAGGATTGAGGATTGAGGATTGAGGATTGAGTATTGAGGATTGAGGATTGAGGATTGAAGATTGAATATTGATGATTGAAGATTGAGGATCGAGGATTGAGCGTTGTGGATTGAGGACAAGAATGAGGGTTGAGTATTGATGTTTGAGGTCTGAGGATTGAAGAATGAGGATTGAGAGTTGAGGGTTGAGGATTGAGGATTGAAGATTGAGGATTGGGAGTTGAGGGTTGAAGAATGAGGATTGAGGACTGAGGATTGAGGATTGAGGATTGAAGATTGAGTATTGAGGATTGAAGATTGAGGATTGAGGATTGAGGATTGAGGATTGAGGATTGATGATTGAGGATTGAGGATTGAGGATTGCGGACAGAAGATTGAGGATTGGGTATTGCGGATTGAACATTGCGGATTGAGGATTGAGGATTGAGGATTGAGGATTGAGGATTGAGAATTGAGGATTGAGGATTGAGGATTGAAGATTGAGGATTGGGTATTGAGGATTGAAGAATGAGGATTGAGGATTGAGGATTGCGGATTGAGGATTGAGGATTGAAGACTGAGTATTGAGGATTGAAGATTGAGGATTGAGGAGTGAGTATTGAAGATTGAGGATTTGGGACTGAGGATTGAAGATTGAGGATTGAGGATTGAGGATTGAGGATTGAGGATTGAGGATTGAGGACTGAAGATTGAGGATTGGGTATTGAGGATTGAAGAATGAGGATTGAGGATTGAGGATTGAGGATTGAAGATTGAGTATTGAGGATTGAAGATTGAGGATTGAGGTTTGAGGATTGAGGATTGAGGATTGAAGATTGAGGATTGGGTATTGAGGATTGAAGAATGGGGATTGAGTATTGAGTATTGAGGATTGAGGATTGAGGATTGAGGATTGAAGATTGAGGATTGGGTTTTGAGGACTGAGGATCGAGGATTGCCGATTGAGTATTGAGGATTGAAGATTGAGGACTGAGGATTGAGGATTGAGGATTGGGTATTGAGGATTGAAGAATGAGGATTGAGGATTGAGGATTGAGGATTGAGGATTGAGGATTGAAGACTGAGTATTCAGGATTGAAGATTGACGATTGAGGATTGAGGATTGAAGATTGAGGATTCGGTATTGAGGATTGAAGAATGAGGATTGAGGAGTGAGGACTGAGGATTGAGGATTGCAGATTGAGTATTGAGGATTGAAGATTGAGGACTGAGGATTGAGGATTGAGGATTGACGATTGAGGATTGAGGATTGAGGATTGAGGATTGAGGATTGAAGGTTGGGGATTCCGTATTGAGGATAGAACATTGAGGATTGAGGATTGAGTATTGAGGATTGAGGATTGAGGATTGAAGATTGAATATTGATGATTGAAGATTGAGGATCGAGGATTGAGCGTTGTGGATTGAGGACGAGGACTGAAGGTTGAGTATTGATGTTTGAGGTCTGAGGATTGAGGAATGAGGATTTAGAATTGAGGGTTGAGGATTGAGGATTGAAGATTGAGGATTGGGTGTTGAGGATTGAAGAATGAGGATTGAGGATTGAGGATTGAGTATTGAGGATTGAAGATTGAGTATTGAGGATTGAAGATTGAGCATTGAGGATTGAGGATTGAGGATTGAGGATTGAGGATTGAGGATTGCGGATAGAAGATTGAGGATTGGGTGTTGAGGATTGAAGAATGAGGATTGAGGATTGAGGATTGAGGATTGAGGATTGAAGATTGAGTATTGAGGATTGAAGATTGAGGATTGAGTATTGAGGATTGATGATTGAGGATTGAGGATCGAGGATTGCGGATAGAAGATTGAGGACTGGGTATTGCGGATTGAACATTGAGGATTGAGGATTGAGGATTGAGGATTGAGGATTGAGGATTGAGGATTGAAGATTGAGGATTGGGTATTGAGGATTGAAGAATGAGGATTGAGGATTGAGGATTGAGGATTGAGGATTGAGTATTGAAGATTGAGTATTCAGGATTGAAGATTGACGATTGAGGATTGAGGATTGAGGATTGAGGATTGAGGATTGTTGATTGAGGATTGAAGTTTGAGTATTGAGGATTGAAGATTGAGGATTGAGGATTGAGGATTGAGGTTTGATGATTGAAGATTGAGGATTGAGGATTGAGGATTGAGGATTGAGGATTGAGTATTGAGGATTGAGGATTGAGGATTGAAGATTGAATATTGATGATTGAAGATTGAGGATCGAGGATTGAGCGTTGTGGATTGAGGACGAGGACTGAGGGTTGAGTATTGATGTTTGAGGTCTGAGGATTGAAGAATGAGGATTGAGAGTTGAGGGTTGAGGATTGAGGATTGAAGATTGAGGATTGGGAGTTGAGGGTTGAAGAATGAGGATTGAGGACTGAGGATTGAGGATTGAGGATTGAAGATTGAGTATTGAGGATTGAAGATTGAGGATTGAGGATTGAGGATTGAGGATTGAGGATTGATGATTGAGGATTGAGGATTGAGGATTGAGGATTGCGGACAGAAGATTGAGGATTGGGTATTGCGGATTGAACATTGCGGATTGAGGATTGAGGATTGAGGATTGAGGATTGAGGATTGAGAATTGAGGATTGAGGATTGAGGATTGAAGATTGAGGATTGGGTATTGAGGATTGAAGAATGAGGATTGAGGATTGAGGATTGCGGATTGAGGATTGAGGATTGAAGACTGAGTATTGAGGATTGAAGATTGAGGATTGAGGAGTGAGTATTGAAGATTGAGGATTTGGGACTGAGGATTGAAGATTGAGGATTGAGGATTGAGGATTGAGGATTGAGGATTGAGGATTGAGGACTGAAGATTGAGGATTGGGTATTGAGGATTGAAGAATGAGGATTGAGGATTGAGGATTGAGGATTGAAGATTGAGTATTGAGGATTGAAGATTGAGGATTGAGGTTTGAGGATTGAGGATTGAGGATTGAAGATTGAGGATTGGGTATTGAGGATTGAAGAATGGGGATTGAGTATTGAGTATTGAGGATTGAGGATTGAGGATTGAGGATTGAAGATTGAGGATTGGGTTTTGAGGACTGAGGATCGAGGATTGCCGATTGAGTATTGAGGATTGAAGATTGAGGACTGAGGATTGAGGATTGAGGATTGGGTATTGAGGATTGAAGAATGAGGATTGAGGATTGAGGATTGAGGATTGAGGATTGAGGATTGAAGACTGAGTATTCAGGATTGAAGATTGACGATTGAGGATTGAGGATTGAAGATTGAGGATTCGGTATTGAGGATTGAAGAATGAGGATTGAGGAGTGAGGACTGAGGATTGAGGATTGCAGATTGAGTATTGAGGATTGAAGATTGAGGACTGAGGATTGAGGATTGAGGATTGACGATTGAGGATTGAGGATTGAGGATTGAGGATTGAGGATTGAAGGTTGGGGATTCCGTATTGAGGATAGAACATTGAGGATTGAGGATTGAGTATTGAGGATTGAGGATTGAGGATTGAAGATTGAATATTGATGATTGAAGATTGAGGATCGAGGATTGAGCGTTGTGGATTGAGGACGAGGACTGAAGGTTGAGTATTGATGTTTGAGGTCTGAGGATTGAGGAATGAGGATTGAGAATTGAGGGTTGAGGATTGAGGATTGAAGATTGAGGATTGGGTGTTGAGGATTGAAGAATGAGGATTGAGGATTGAGGATTGAGTATTGAGGATTGAAGATTGAGTATTGAGGATTGAAGATTGAGCATTGAGGATTGAGGATTGAGGATTGAGGATTGAGGATTGAGGATTGCGGATAGAAGATTGAGGATTGGGTGTTGAGGATTGAAGAATGAGGATTGAGGATTGAGGATTGAGGATTGAGGATTGAGGATTGAAGATTGAGTATTGAGGATTGAAGATTGAGGATTGAGTATTGAGGATTGATGATTGAGGATTGAGGATCGAGGATTGCGGATAGAAGATTGAGGACTGGGTATTGCGGATTGAACATTGAGGATTGAGGATTGAGGATTGAGGATTGAGGATTGAGGATTGAGAATTGAGGATTGAGGATTGAGGATTGAAGATTGAGGATTGGGTATTGAGGATTGAAGAATGAGGATTGAGGATTGAGGATTGCGGATTGAGGATTGAGGATTGAAGACTGAGTATTGCGGATTGAAGATTGAGGATTGAGGAGTGAGTATTGAAGATTGAGGATTTGGGACTGAGGATTGAAGATTGAGGATTGAGGATTGAGTATTGAGGATTGAGGATTGAAGATTGAGGATTGGGTATTGAGGATTGAAGAATGAGGATTGAGGATTGAGGATTGAGCATTGAGTATTGAGGATTGAAGATTGACGATTGAGGATTGAGGATTGAAGATTGAGGATTGAGGATTGAGGATTGAGGTTTGATGATTGAAGATTGAGGATTGAGGATTGAGGATTGAGGATTGAGGATTGAGTATTGAGGATTGAGGATTGAGGATTGAAGATTGAATATTGATGATTGAAGATTGAGGATCGAGGATTGAGCGTTGTGGATTGAGGACAAGAATGAGGGTTGAGTATTGATGTTTGAGGTCTGAGGATTGAAGAATGAGGATTGAGAGTTGAGGGTTGAGGATTGAGGATTGAAGATTGAGGATTGGGAGTTGAGGGTTGAAGAATGAGGATTGAGGACTGAGGATTGAGGATTGAGGATTGAAGATTGAGTATTGAGGATTGAAGATTGAGGATTGAGGATTGAGGATTGAGGATTGAGGATTGATGATTGAGGATTGAGGATTGAGGATTGCGGACAGAAGATTGAGGATTGGGTATTGCGGATTGAACATTGCGGATTGAGGATTGAGGATTGAGGATTGAGGATTGAGGATTGAGAATTGAGGATTGAGGATTGAGGATTGAAGATTGAGGATTGGGTATTGAGGATTGAAGAATGAGGATTGAGGATTGAGGATTGCGGATTGAGGATTGAGGATTGAAGACTGAGTATTGAGGATTGAAGATTGAGGATTGAGGAGTGAGTATTGAAGATTGAGGATTTGGGACTGAGGATTGAAGATTGAGGATTGAGGATTGAGGATTGAGGATTGAGGATTGAGGATTGAGGACTGAAGATTGAGGATTGGGTATTGAGGATTGAAGAATGAGGATTGAGGATTGAGGATTGAGGATTGAAGATTGAGTATTGAGGATTGAAGATTGAGGATTGAGGTTTGAGGATTGAGGATTGAGGATTGAAGATTGAGGATTGGGTATTGAGGATTGAAGAATGGGGATTGAGTATTGAGTATTGAGGATTGAGGATTGAGGATTGAGGATTGAAGATTGAGGATTGGGTTTTGAGGACTGAGGATCGAGGATTGCCGATTGAGTATTGAGGATTGAAGATTGAGGACTGAGGATTGAGGATTGAGGATTGGGTATTGAGGATTGAAGAATGAGGATTGAGGATTGAGGATTGAGGATTGAGGATTGAGGATTGAAGACTGAGTATTCAGGATTGAAGATTGACGATTGAGGATTGAGGATTGAAGATTGAGGATTCGGTATTGAGGATTGAAGAATGAGGATTGAGGAGTGAGGACTGAGGATTGAGGATTGCAGATTGAGTATTGAGGATTGAAGATTGAGGACTGAGGATTGAGGATTGAGGATTGACGATTGAGGATTGAGGATTGAGGATTGAGGATTGAGGATTGAAGGTTGGGGATTCCGTATTGAGGATAGAACATTGAGGATTGAGGATTGAGTATTGAGGATTGAGGATTGAGGATTGAAGATTGAATATTGATGATTGAAGATTGAGGATCGAGGATTGAGCGTTGTGGATTGAGGACGAGGACTGAAGGTTGAGTATTGATGTTTGAGGTCTGAGGATTGAGGAATGAGGATTTAGAATTGAGGGTTGAGGATTGAGGATTGAAGATTGAGGATTGGGTGTTGAGGATTGAAGAATGAGGATTGAGGATTGAGGATTGAGTATTGAGGATTGAAGATTGAGTATTGAGGATTGAAGATTGAGCATTGAGGATTGAGGATTGAGGATTGAGGATTGAGGATTGAGGATTGCGGATAGAAGATTGAGGATTGGGTGTTGAGGATTGAAGAATGAGGATTGAGGATTGAGGATTGAGGATTGAGGATTGAAGATTGAGTATTGAGGATTGAAGATTGAGGATTGAGTATTGAGGATTGATGATTGAGGATTGAGGATCGAGGATTGCGGATAGAAGATTGAGGACTGGGTATTGCGGATTGAACATTGAGGATTGAGGATTGAGGATTGAGGATTGAGGATTGAGGATTGAGGATTGAAGATTGAGGATTGGGTATTGAGGATTGAAGAATGAGGATTGAGGATTGAGGATTGAGGATTGAGGATTGAGTATTGAAGATTGAGTATTCAGGATTGAAGATTGACGATTGAGGATTGAGGATTGAGGATTGAGGATTGAGGATTGTTGATTGAGGATTGAAGTTTGAGTATTGAGGATTGAAGATTGAGGATTGAGGATTGAGGATTGAGGTTTGATGATTGAAGATTGAGGATTGAGGATTGAGGATTGAGGATTGAGGATTGAGTATTGAGGATTGAGGATTGAGGATTGAAGATTGAATATTGATGATTGAAGATTGAGGATCGAGGATTGAGCGTTGTGGATTGAGGACGAGGACTGAGGGTTGAGTATTGATGTTTGAGGTCTGAGGATTGAAGAATGAGGATTGAGAGTTGAGGGTTGAGGATTGAGGATTGAAGATTGAGGATTGGGAGTTGAGGGTTGAAGAATGAGGATTGAGGACTGAGGATTGAGGATTGAGGATTGAAGATTGAGTATTGAGGATTGAAGATTGAGGATTGAGGATTGAGGATTGAGGATTGAGGATTGATGATTGAGGATTGAGGATTGAGGATTGAGGATTGCGGACAGAAGATTGAGGATTGGGTATTGCGGATTGAACATTGCGGATTGAGGATTGAGGATTGAGGATTGAGGATTGAGGATTGAGAATTGAGGATTGAGGATTGAGGATTGAAGATTGAGGATTGGGTATTGAGGATTGAAGAATGAGGATTGAGGATTGAGGATTGCGGATTGAGGATTGAGGATTGAAGACTGAGTATTGAGGATTGAAGATTGAGGATTGAGGAGTGAGTATTGAAGATTGAGGATTTGGGACTGAGGATTGAAGATTGAGGATTGAGGATTGAGGATTGAGGATTGAGGATTGAGGATTGAGGACTGAAGATTGAGGATTGGGTATTGAGGATTGAAGAATGAGGATTGAGGATTGAGGATTGAGGATTGAAGATTGAGTATTGAGGATTGAAGATTGAGGATTGAGGTTTGAGGATTGAGGATTGAGGATTGAAGATTGAGGATTGGGTATTGAGGATTGAAGAATGGGGATTGAGTATTGAGTATTGAGGATTGAGGATTGAGGATTGAGGATTGAAGATTGAGGATTGGGTTTTGAGGACTGAGGATCGAGGATTGCCGATTGAGTATTGAGGATTGAAGATTGAGGACTGAGGATTGAGGATTGAGGATTGGGTATTGAGGATTGAAGAATGAGGATTGAGGATTGAGGATTGAGGATTGAGGATTGAGGATTGAAGACTGAGTATTCAGGATTGAAGATTGACGATTGAGGATTGAGGATTGAAGATTGAGGATTCGGTATTGAGGATTGAAGAATGAGGATTGAGGAGTGAGGACTGAGGATTGAGGATTGCAGATTGAGTATTGAGGATTGAAGATTGAGGACTGAGGATTGAGGATTGAGGATTGACGATTGAGGATTGAGGATTGAGGATTGAGGATTGAGGATTGAAGGTTGGGGATTCCGTATTGAGGATAGAACATTGAGGATTGAGGATTGAGTATTGAGGATTGAGGATTGAGGATTGAAGATTGAATATTGATGATTGAAGATTGAGGATCGAGGATTGAGCGTTGTGGATTGAGGACGAGGACTGAAGGTTGAGTATTGATGTTTGAGGTCTGAGGATTGAGGAATGAGGATTGAGAATTGAGGGTTGAGGATTGAGGATTGAAGATTGAGGATTGGGTGTTGAGGATTGAAGAATGAGGATTGAGGATTGAGGATTGAGTATTGAGGATTGAAGATTGAGTATTGAGGATTGAAGATTGAGCATTGAGGATTGAGGATTGAGGATTGAGGATTGAGGATTGAGGATTGCGGATAGAAGATTGAGGATTGGGTGTTGAGGATTGAAGAATGAGGATTGAGGATTGAGGATTGAGGATTGAGGATTGAGGATTGAAGATTGAGTATTGAGGATTGAAGATTGAGGATTGAGTATTGAGGATTGATGATTGAGGATTGAGGATCGAGGATTGCGGATAGAAGATTGAGGACTGGGTATTGCGGATTGAACATTGAGGATTGAGGATTGAGGATTGAGGATTGAGGATTGAGGATTGAGAATTGAGGATTGAGGATTGAGGATTGAAGATTGAGGATTGGGTATTGAGGATTGAAGAATGAGGATTGAGGATTGAGGATTGCGGATTGAGGATTGAGGATTGAAGACTGAGTATTGCGGATTGAAGATTGAGGATTGAGGAGTGAGTATTGAAGATTGAGGATTTGGGACTGAGGATTGAAGATTGAGGATTGAGGATTGAGTATTGAGGATTGAGGATTGAAGATTGAGGATTGGGTATTGAGGATTGAAGAATGAGGATTGAGGATTGAGGATTGAGCATTGAGTATTGAGGATTGAAGATTGACGATTGAGGATTGAGGATTGAGGATTGAGGATTGAGGATTGAGGATTGAGGATTGAAGATTGAGTATTGAGGATTGAAGATTGAGGATTGAGGATTGAGTATTGAGGATTGAGGATTGAAGATTGAGTACTGAGGATTGAAGATTAAGATTGAGGATTGAGGATTGGGGATTGAGGATTGAGGATTGAGGATTGAAGATTGAGTATTGAGGATTGAAGATTGAGGATTGAGGATTGAGGATTGAGGATTGAGGATTGAGGATTGAGGATTGAAGATTGAGGATTGGGTATTGAGGATCGAAGAATGAGGATTGAGGATTGAGGATTGAGGATTGAGGATTGAGGATTGAGGATTGAAGACTGAGTATTGAGGATTGAAGGTTGAGGATTGAGGAGTGAGTATTGAAGATTGAGGATTTGGGACTGAGGATTGAAGATTGAGGATTGAGGATTGAGGATTGAGGATTGAGGATTGAGGATTGAGGATTGAAGATTGAGGATTGGGTATTGAGGATTGAAGAATGATGATTGAGGATTGAGGAGTGAGTATTGAAGATTGAGGATTTGGGACTGGGGACTGAAGATTGAGGATTGAGGATTGAGGATTGAGGATTGAGGATTGAGGATTGAGGATTGAAGATTGAGGATTGGGTATTGAGGATTGAAGAATGAGGATTGAGTATTGAGGATTGAGGATTGAGGATTGAGGATTGAAGACTGAGTATTGAGGATTGAAGATTGAGGATTGAGGAGTGAGTATTGAAGATTGAGGATTTGGGACTGAGGATTGAAGATTGAGGATTGAGGATTGAGGATTGAGGATTGAGGATTGAGGATTGAGGATTGAGGATTGAAGATTGAGGATTGGGTATTGAGGATTGAAGAATGAGGTTTGAGGATTGAGGATTGAGGATTGAGTATTGAAGATTGAGTATTGAGGATTGAAGATTGACGATTGAGGATTGAGGATTGAAGATTGAGGATTCAGTATTGAGGATTGAAGAATGAGGATTGAGGAGTGAGGACTGATGATTCAGGATTGCAGATTGAGTATTGAGGATTGAAGATTGAGGACTGAGAATTGAGGATTGAGGATTGACGAATGAGGATTGAGGATTGAGGATTGAGGATTGAGGATTGAAGGTTGAGGACTGAGGATTGAGGATTGAGGATTGGGTATTGAGGATTGAAGAATGAGGATTGAGGATTGAGGATTGAGGATTGAGGATTGAGGATTGAGGATTGAAGACTGAGTATTCAGGATTGAAGATTGACGATTGAGGATTGAGGATTGAAGATTGAGGATTCGGTATTGAGGATTGAAGAATGAGGATTGAGGAGTGAGGACTGAGGATTGAGGATTGCAGATTGAGTATTGAGGATTGAAGATTGAGGACTGAGGATTGAGGATTGAGGATTGACGATTGAGGATTGAGGATTGAGGATTGAGGATTGAGGATTGAAGGTTGGGGATTCCGTATTGAGGATAGAACATTGAGGATTGAGGATTGAGTATTGAGGATTGAGGATTGAGGATTGAAGATTGAATATTGATGATTGAAGATTGAGGATCGAGGATTGAGCGTTGTGGATTGAGGACGAGGACTGAAGGTTGAGTATTGATGTTTGAGGTCTGAGGATTGAGGAATGAGGATTGAGAATTGAGGGTTGAGGATTGAGGATTGAAGATTGAGGATTGGGTGTTGAGGATTGAAGAATGAGGATTGAGGATTGAGGATTGAGTATTGAGGATTGAAGATTGAGTATTGAGGATTGAAGATTGAGCATTGAGGATTGAGGATTGAGGATTGAGGATTGAGGATTGAGGATTGCGGATAGAAGATTGAGGATTGGGTGTTGAGGATTGAAGAATGAGGATTGAGGATTGAGGATTGAGGATTGAGGATTGAAGATTGAGTATTGAGGATTGAAGATTGAGGATTGAGTATTGAGGATTGATGATTGAGGATTGAGGATCGAGGATTGCGGATAGAAGATTGAGGACTGGGTATTGCGGATTGAACATTGAGGATTGAGGATTGAGGATTGAGGATTGAGGATTGAGGATTGAGAATTGAGGATTGAGGATTGAGGATTGAAGATTGAGGATTGGGTATTGAGGATTGAAGAATGAGGATTGAGGATTGAGGATTGCGGATTGAGGATTGAGGATTGAAGACTGAGTATTGCGGATTGAAGATTGAGGATTGAGGAGTGAGTATTGAAGATTGAGGATTTGGGACTGAGGATTGAAGATTGAGGATTGAGGATTGAGTATTGAGGATTGAGGATTGAAGATTGAGGATTGGGTATTGAGGATTGAAGAATGAGGATTGAGGATTGAGGATTGAGCATTGAGTATTGAGGATTGAAGATTGACGATTGAGGATTGAGGATTGAGGATTGAGGATTGAGGATTGAGGATTGAGGATTGAAGATTGAGTATTGAGGATTGAAGATTGAGGATTGAGGATTGAGTATTGAGGATTGAGGATTGAAGATTGAGTACTGAGGATTGAAGATTAAGATTGAGGATTGAGGATTGGGGATTGAGGATTGAGGATTGAGGATTGAAGATTGAGTATTGAGGATTGAAGATTGAGGATTGAGGATTGAGGATTGAGGATTGAGGATTGAGGATTGAGGATTGAGGATTGAGGATTGGGTATTGAGGATCGAAGAATGAGGATTGAGGATTGAGGATTGAGGATTGAGGATTGAGGATTGAGGATTGAAGACTGAGTATTGAGGATTGAAGGTTGAGGATTGAGGAGTGAGTATTGAAGATTGAGGATTTGGGACTGAGGATTGAAGATTGAGGTTTGAGGATTGAGGATTGAGGATTGGCTATTGAAGATTGAGTATTCAGGATTGAAGATTGACGATTGAGGATTGAGGATTGAGGATTGAGGTTTGAGGATTGATGATTGAGGATTGAAGTTTGAGTATTGAGGATTGAAGATTGAGGATTGAGGATTGAGGATTGAGGTTTGAGGATTGAAGATTGAAGATTGAGGATTGAGGATTGAGGATTGAGAATTGAGTATTGAGGATTGAGGATTGAGGATTGAAGATTGAATATTGATGATTGAAGATTGAGGATCGAGGATTGAGCGTTGTGGATTGAGGACGAGGACTGAGGGTTGAGTATTGATGTTTGAGGTCTGAGGATTGAGGAATGAGGATTGAGAGTTGAGGGTTGAGGATTGAGGATTGAAGATTGAGGATTGGGAGTTGAGGGTTGAAGAATGAGGATTGAGGACTGAGGATTGAGGATTGAGGATTGAAGATTGAGTATTGAGGATTGAAGATTGAGGATTGAGGATTGAGGATTGAGGAGTGAGTATTGAAGATTGAGGATTTGGGACTGAGGATTGAAGATTGAGGATTGAGGATTGAGGATTGAGGATTGAGGATTGAGGATTGAGGATTGAAGATTGAGGATTGGGTATTGAGGATTGAAGATTGAGGATTGGGTATTGAGGATTGAAGAATGAGGATTGAGGATTGAGGATTGCGGATAGAAGTTTGAGGATTGGGTATTGCGGATTGAACATTGAGGATTGAGGATTGAGGATTGAGGATTGAGGATTGAGGATTGAGGTTTGAGGATTGAGGATGGAGGATTGAAGATTGAGGATTGGGTATTGAAGATTGAGGATTTGGGACTGAGGATTGAAGATTGAGGATTGAGGATTGAGGATTGAGGATTGAGGATTGAGGATTGAGGATTGAAGATTGAGGATTGGGTATTGAGGATTGAAGATTGAGGATTGGGTATTGAGGATTGAAGAATGAGGATTGAGGATTGAGGATTGCGGATAGAAGTTTGAGGATTGGGTATTGCGGATTGAACATTGAGGACTGAGGATTGAGGATTGAGGATTGAGGATTGAGGATTGAGGATTGAGAATTGAGGATTGAGGATGGAGGATTGAAGATTGAGGATTGGGTATTGAAGATTGAAGAATGAGGATTGAGGATTGAGGATTGCGGATTGAGGATTGAGGATTGAAGACTGAGTATTGAGGATTGAAGATTGAGGATTGAGGAGTGAGTATTGAAGATTGAGGATTTGGGACTGAGGATTGAAGATTGAGGATTGAGGATTGAGGATTGAGGATTGAGGATTGAGGATTGAGGATTGAGGATTGAGGATTGAAGATTGAGGATTGGGTATTGAGGATTGAAGAATGAGGATTGAGGATTGAGGATTGAGGATTGACTATTGAAGATTGAGTATTCAGGATTGAAGATTGACGATTGAGGATTGAGGATTGAGGATTGAGGTTTGAGGATTGATGATTGAGGATTGAAGTTTGAGTATTGAGTATTGAAGATTGACGATTGAGGATTGAGGATTGAGGTTTGATGATTGAAGATTGAGGATTGAGGTTTGAGGATTGAGGATTGAGGATTGAAGATTGAGGATTGGGTATTGAGGATTGAAGAATGGGGATTGAGTATTGAGTATTGAGGATTGAGTATTGACGATTGAGTATTGAGTATTGAGGATTGAATATTGACGATTGAGGATTGAGGATTGAGGATTGAGGATTGAGGATTGTTGATTGAGGATTGAAGTTTGAGTGTTGAGGATTGAAGATTGAGGATTGAGGATTGAGGATTGAGGTTTGATGATTGAAGATTGAGGATTGAGGATTGAGGATTGAGGATTGAGGATTGAGTATTGAGGATTGAGGATTGAGGATTGAAGATTGAATATTGATGATTGAAGATTGAGGATCGAGGATTGAGCGTTGTGGATTGAGGACGAGGACTGAGGGTTGAGTATTGATGTTTGAGGTCTGAGGATTGAAGAATGAGGATTGAGAGTTGAGGGTTGAGGATTGAGGATTGAAGATTGAGGATTGGGAGTTGAGGGTTGAAGAATGAGGATTGAGGACTGAGGATTGAGGATTGAGGATTGAAGATTGAGTATTGAGGATTGAAGATTGAGGACTGAGGATTGAGGATTGAGGATTGGGTATTGAGGATTGAAGAATGAGGATTGAGGATTGAGGATTGAGGATTGAGGATTGAGGATTGAAGACTGAGTATTCAGGATTGAAGATTGACGATTGAGGATTGAGGATTGAAGATTGAGGATTCGGTATTGAGGATTGAAGAATGAGGATTGAGGAGTGAGGACTGAGGATTGAGGATTGCAGATTGAGTATTGAGGATTGAAGATTGAGGACTGAGGATTGAGGATTGAGGATTGACGATTGAGGATTGAGGATTGAGGATTGAGGATTGAGGATTGAAGGTTGGGGATTCCGTATTGAGGATAGAACATTGAGGATTGAGGATTGAGTATTGAGGATTGAGGATTGAGGATTGAAGATTGAATATTGATGATTGAAGATTGAGGATCGAGGATTGAGCGTTGTGGATTGAGGACGAGGACTGAAGGTTGAGTATTGATGTTTGAGGTCTGAGGATTGAGGAATGAGGATTGAGAATTGAGGGTTGAGGATTGAGGATTGAAGATTGAGGATTGGGTGTTGAGGATTGAAGAATGAGGATTGAGGATTGAGGATTGAGTATTGAGGATTGAAGATTGAGTATTGAGGATTGAAGATTGAGCATTGAGGATTGAGGATTGAGGATTGAGGATTGAGGATTGAGGATTGCGGATAGAAGATTGAGGATTGGGTGTTGAGGATTGAAGAATGAGGATTGAGGATTGAGGATTGAGGATTGAGGATTGAGGATTGAAGATTGAGTATTGAGGATTGAAGATTGAGGATTGAGTATTGAGGATTGATGATTGAGGATTGAGGATCGAGGATTGCGGATAGAAGATTGAGGACTGGGTATTGCGGATTGAACATTGAGGATTGAGGATTGAGGATTGAGGATTGAGGATTGAGGATTGAGAATTGAGGATTGAGGATTGAGGATTGAAGATTGAGGATTGGGTATTGAGGATTGAAGAATGAGGATTGAGGATTGAGGATTGCGGATTGAGGATTGAGGATTGAAGACTGAGTATTGCGGATTGAAGATTGAGGATTGAGGAGTGAGTATTGAAGATTGAGGATTTGGGACTGAGGATTGAAGATTGAGGATTGAGGATTGAGTATTGAGGATTGAGGATTGAAGATTGAGGATTGGGTATTGAGGATTGAAGAATGAGGATTGAGGATTGAGGATTGAGCATTGAGTATTGAGGATTGAAGATTGACGATTGAGGATTGAGGATTGAGGATTGAGGATTGAGGATTGAGGATTGAGGATTGAAGATTGAGTATTGAGGGTTGAAGATTGAGGATTGAGGATTGAGTATTGAGGATTGAGGATTGAAGATTGAGTACTGAGGATTGAAGATTAAGATTGAGGATTGAGGATTGGGGATTGAGGATTGAGGATTGAGGATTGAAGATTGAGTATTGAGGATTGAAGATTGAGGATTGAGGATTGAGGATTGAGGATTGAGGATTGAGGATTGAGGATTGAAGATTGAGGATTGGGTATTGAGGATCGAAGAATGAGGATTGAGGATTGAGGATTGAGGATTGAGGATTGAGGATTGAGGATTGAAGACTGAGTATTGAGGATTGAAGGTTGAGGATTGAGGAGTGAGTATTGAAGATTGAGGATTTGGGACTGAGGATTGAAGATTGAGGATTGAGGATTGAGGATTGAGGATTGAGGATTGAGGATTGAGGATTGAAGATTGAGGATTGGGTATTGAGGATTGAAGAATGATGATTGAGGATTGAGGAGTGAGTATTGAAGATTGAGGATTTGGGACTGGGGACTGAAGATTGAGGATTGAGGATTGAGGATTGAGGATTGAGGATTGAGGATTGAGGATTGAAGATTGAGGATTGGGTATTGAGGATTGAAGAATGAGGATTGAGTATTGAGGATTGAGGATTGAGGATTGAGGATTGAAGACTGAGTATTGAGGATTGAAGATTGAGGATTGAGGAGTGAGTATTGAAGATTGAGGATTTGGGACTGAGGATTGAAGATTGAGGATTGAGGATTGAGGATTGAGGATTGAGGATTGAGGATTGAGGATTGAGGATTGAAGATTGAGGATTGGGTATTGAGGATTGAAGAATGAGGTTTGAGGATTGAGGATTGAGGATTGAGTATTGAAGATTGAGTATTGAGGATTGAAGATTGACGATTGAGGATTGAGGATTGAAGATTGAGGATTCAGTATTGAGGATTGAAGAATGAGGATTGAGGAGTGAGGACTGATGATTCAGGATTGCAGATTGAGTATTGAGGATTGAAGATTGAGGACTGAGAATTGAGGATTGAGGATTGACGAATGAGGATTGAGGATTGAGGATTGAGGATTGAGGATTGAAGGTTGAGGACTGAGGATTGAGGATTGAGGATTGGGTATTGAGGATTGAAGAATGAGGATTGAGGATTGAGGATTGAGGATTGAGGATTGAGGATTGAGGATTGAAGACTGAGTATTCAGGATTGAAGATTGACGATTGAGGATTGAGGATTGAAGATTGAGGATTCGGTATTGAGGATTGAAGAATGAGGATTGAGGAGTGAGGACTGAGGATTGAGGATTGCAGATTGAGTATTGAGGATTGAAGATTGAGGACTGAGGATTGAGGATTGAGGATTGACGATTGAGGATTGAGGATTGAGGATTGAGGATTGAGGATTGAAGGTTGGGGATTCCGTATTGAGGATAGAACATTGAGGATTGAGGATTGAGTATTGAGGATTGAGGATTGAGGATTGAAGATTGAATATTGATGATTGAAGATTGAGGATCGAGGATTGAGCGTTGTGGATTGAGGACGAGGACTGAAGGTTGAGTATTGATGTTTGAGGTCTGAGGATTGAGGAATGAGGATTGAGAATTGAGGGTTGAGGATTGAGGATTGAAGATTGAGGATTGGGTGTTGAGGATTGAAGAATGAGGATTGAGGATTGAGGATTGAGTATTGAGGATTGAAGATTGAGTATTGAGGATTGAAGATTGAGCATTGAGGATTGAGGATTGAGGATTGAGGATTGAGGATTGAGGATTGCGGATAGAAGATTGAGGATTGGGTGTTGAGGATTGAAGAATGAGGATTGAGGATTGAGGATTGAGGATTGAGGATTGAAGATTGAGTATTGAGGATTGAAGATTGAGGATTGAGTATTGAGGATTGATGATTGAGGATTGAGGATCGAGGATTGCGGATAGAAGATTGAGGACTGGGTATTGCGGATTGAACATTGAGGATTGAGGATTGAGGATTGAGGATTGAGGATTGAGGATTGAGAATTGAGGATTGAGGATTGAGGATTGAAGATTGAGGATTGGGTATTGAGGATTGAAGAATGAGGATTGAGGATTGAGGATTGCGGATTGAGGATTGAGGATTGAAGACTGAGTATTGCGGATTGAAGATTGAGGATTGAGGAGTGAGTATTGAAGATTGAGGATTTGGGACTGAGGATTGAAGATTGAGGATTGAGGATTGAGTATTGAGGATTGAGGATTGAAGATTGAGGATTGGGTATTGAGGATTGAAGAATGAGGATTGAGGATTGAGGATTGAGCATTGAGTATTGAGGATTGAAGATTGACGATTGAGGATTGAGGATTGAGGATTGAGGATTGAGGATTGAGGATTGAGGATTGAAGATTGAGTATTGAGGATTGAAGATTGAGGATTGAGGATTGAGTATTGAGGATTGAGGATTGAAGATTGAGTACTGAGGATTGAAGATTAAGATTGAGGATTGAGGATTGGGGATTGAGGATTGAAGAATGAGGATTGAGGATTGAGGATTGAGGATTGAAGATTGAGTATTGAGGATTGAAGATTGAGGATTGAGGTTTGAGGATTGAGGATTGAGGATTGAAGATTGAGGATTGGGTATTGAGGATTGAAGAATGGGGATTGAGTATTGAGTATTGAGGATTGAGGATTGAGGATTGAGGATTGAAGATTGAGGATTGGGTTTTGAGGACTGAGGATCGAGGATTGCCGATTGAGTATTGAGGATTGAAGATTGAGGACTGAGGATTGAGGATTGAGGATTGGGTATTGAGGATTGAAGAATGAGGATTGAGGATTGAGGATTGAGGATTGAGGATTGAGGATTGAAGACTGAGTATTCAGGATTGAAGATTGACGATTGAGGATTGAGGATTGAAGATTGAGGATTCGGTATTGAGGATTGAAGAATGAGGATTGAGGAGTGAGGACTGAGGATTGAGGATTGCAGATTGAGTATTGAGGATTGAAGATTGAGGACTGAGGATTGAGGATTGAGGATTGGGTATTGAGGATTGAAGAATGAGGATTGAGGATTGAGGATTGAGGATTGAGGATTGAGGATTGAAGACTGAGTATTCAGGATTGAAGATTGACGATTGAGGATTGAGGATTGAAGATTGAGGATTCGGTATTGAGGATTGAAGAATGAGGATTGAGGATTGAGGATTGAGGATTGAAGGTTGGGGATTCCGTATTGAGGATAGAACATTGAGGATTGAGGATTGAGTATTGAGGATTGAGGATTGAGGATTGAAGATTGAATATTGATGATTGAAGATTGAGGATCGAGGATTGAGCGTTGTGGATTGAGGACGAGGACTGAAGGTTGAGTATTGATGTTTGAGGTCTGAGGATTGAGGAATGAGGATTGAGAATTGAGGGTTGAGGATTGAGGATTGAAGATTGAGGATTGGGTGTTGAGGATTGAAGAATGAGGATTGAGGATTGAGGATTGAGTATTGAGGATTGAAGATTGAGTATTGAGGATTGAAGATTGAGCATTGAGGATTGAGGATTGAGGATTGAGGATTGAGGATTGAGGATTGCGGATAGAAGATTGAGGATTGGGTGTTGAGGATTGAAGAATGAGGATTGAGGATTGAGGATTGAGGATTGAGGATTGAGGATTGAAGATTGAGTATTGAGGATTGAAGATTGAGGATTGAGTATTGAGGATTGATGATTGAGGATTGAGGATCGAGGATTGCGGATAGAAGATTGAGGACTGGGTATTGCGGATTGAACATTGAGGATTGAGGATTGAGGATTGAGGATTGAGGATTGAGGATTGAGAATTGAGGATTGAGGATTGAGGATTGAAGATTGAGGATTGGGTATTGAGGATTGAAGAATGAGGATTGAGGATTGAGGATTGCGGATTGAGGATTGAGGATTGAAGACTGAGTATTGCGGATTGAAGATTGAGGATTGAGGAGTGAGTATTGAAGATTGAGGATTTGGGACTGAGGATTGAAGATTGAGGATTGAGGATTGAGTATTGAGGATTGAGGATTGAAGATTGAGGATTGGGTATTGAGGATTGAAGAATGAGGATTGAGGATTGAGGATTGAGCATTGAGTATTGAGGATTGAAGATTGACGATTGAGGATTGAGGATTGAGGATTGAGGATTGAGGATTGAGGATTGAGGATTGAAGATTGAGTATTGAGGATTGAAGATTGAGGATTGAGGATTGAGTATTGAGGATTGAGGATTGAAGATTGAGTACTGAGGATTGAAGATTAAGATTGAGGATTGAGGATTGGGGATTGAGGATTGAGGATTGAGGATTGAAGATTGAGTATTGAGGATTGAAGATTGAGGATTGAGGATTGAGGATTGAGGATTGAGGATTGAGGATTGAGGATTGAAGATTGAGGATTGGGTATTGAGGATCGAAGAATGAGGATTGAGGATTGAGGATTGAGGATTGAGGATTGAGGATTGAGGATTGAAGACTGAGTATTGAGGATTGAAGGTTGAGGATTGAGGAGTGAGTATTGAAGATTGAGGATTTGGGACTGAGGATTGAAGATTGAGGATTGAGGATTGAGGATTGAGGATTGAGGATTGAGGATTGAGGATTGAAGATTGAGGATTGGGTATTGAGGATTGAAGAATGATGATTGAGGATTGAGGAGTGAGTATTGAAGATTGAGGATTTGGGACTGGGGACTGAAGATTGAGGATTGAGGATTGAGGATTGAGGATTGAGGATTGAGGATTGAGGATTGAAGATTGAGGATTGGGTATTGAGGATTGAAGAATGAGGATTGAGGATTGAGGATTGAGGATTGAGGATTGAGGATTGAAGACTGAGTATTGAGGATTGAAGATTGAGGATTGAGGAGTGAGTATTGAAGATTGAGGATTTGGGACTGAGGATTGAAGATTGAGGATTGAGGATTGAGGATTGAGGATTGAGGATTGAGGATTGAGGATTGAGGATTGAAGATTGAGGATTGGGTATTGAGGATTGAAGAATGAGGTTTGAGGATTGAGGATTGAGGATTGAGTATTGAAGATTGAGTATTGAGGATTGAAGATTGACGATTGAGGATTGAGGATTGAAGATTGAGGATTCAGTATTGAGGATTGAAGAATGAGGATTGAGGAGTGAGGACTGATGATTCAGGATTGCAGATTGAGTATTGAGGATTGAAGATTGAGGACTGAGAATTGAGGATTGAGGATTGACGAATGAGGATTGAGGATTGAGGATTGAGGATTGAGGATTGAAGGTTGAGGATTCCGTATTGAGGATAGATCATTGAGGATTGAGGATTGAGTATTGAGGATTGAGGATTGAGGATTGAAGATTGAATATTGATGATTGAAGATTGAGGATCGAGGATTGAGCGTTGTGGATTGAGGACGAGGACTGAGGGTTGAGTATTGATGTTTGAGGTCTGAGGATTGAGGAATGAGGATTGAGAGTTGAGGGTTGAGGATTGAGGATTGAAGATTGATGATTGGGTGTTGAGGATTGAAGAATGAGGATTGAGGATTGAGGATTGAGGTTTGAGGATTGAAGATTGAGGATTGAGGATTGAGGATTGAGGATTGAGGATTGAAGATTGAGGATTGGGTATTGAGGATTGAAGAATGAGGATTGTGTATTGAGTATTGAGGATTGAGTATTGACGATTGAGTATTGAGGATTGAAGATTGACGATTGAGGATTGAGGATTGAGGATTGAGGATTGAGGATTGAGGATTGAGGATTGAAGATTGAGTATTGAGTATTGAAGATTGAGGATTGAGGAATGAGGATTGAGGATTGAGGATTGAAGATTGCGACCTGAGGATTGAAGATTAAGATTGAGGATTGAGGATTGAGGATTGAGGATTGAGGATTGAGGATTGAAGATTGAGGATTGCGTATCGAGGATAGAACATTGAGGATTGAGTATTGAGTATTGAGGATTGAGGATTGAGGATTGAAGATTGAATATTGATGATTGAAGGATGAGGATCGAGGATTGAGTGTTGTGGATTGAGGACGAGGACTGAGGGTAGAGTATTGATGTTTAAGGTCTGAGGATTGAGGATTGAGGATTGAGAATTGAGGATTGAGGATTGAGGATTGAAGATTGAGGATTGGGTGTTGGGGATTGAAGAATGAGGATTGAGGATTGAGGATTGAGTATTGAGGATTGAAGGTTGAGTATTGAGGATTGAAGATTGAGGATTGAGGATTGAGGATTGAGGATTGAGGATTGAGGATTGCGGATAGCAGATTGAGGATTGGGTATTGCGGATTGAACATTGAGGATTGAGGGTTGAGGACTGAGGATTGAGGATTGAGGACTGAAGATTGAATATTGATGATTGAAGATTGAGGATTGAGGATTGATGGTTGTGGATTGAGGACGAGGACTGAGGATTGACTATCGCTGTTTGAGGTCTGAGGATTGAGGATTGAGGATTGAGAATTGAGGATTGAGGATTGAGGATTGAGGATTGAGGATTGAGGATTGAGGATTGAGAATTGAGGATTGAGGATTGAGGATTGAAGATTGAGGATTGGGTATTGAGGATTGAAGAATGAGGATTGAGGATTGCGGATTGAGGATTGAGGATTGAGGATTGAAGACTGAGTATTGAGGATTGAAGATTGAGGATTGAGGAGTGAGTATTGAACATTGAGGATTTGGGACTGAGGATTGAAGATTGATTATTGAGGATTGAGGATTGAGGATTGAGGATTGAGGATTGCGGATTGAAGATTGAGGATAGTGTATTGAGGATTGAAGAATGAGGATTGAGGATTGAGGATTGAGGATTGAGTATTGAAGATTGAGTATTCAGGATTGAAGATTGACGATTGAGGATTGAGGATTGAGGATTGAGGATTGAGGATTGATGATTGAGGATTGCGTATTGAGGATAGAACATTGAGGATTGAGGATTGAGGATTGAAGATTGAATATTGATGATTGAAGATTGAGGATTGAGGATTGATGGTTGTGGATTGAGGACGAGGACTGAGGATTGACTATCGCTGTTTGAGGTCTGAGGATTGAGGATTGAGAATTGAGAATTGAGGATTGAGGGTTGAGGATTGAAGATTGAGGATTGGGTGTTGAGGATTGAAGAATGAGGATTGAGGATTGAGGATTGAGTATTGAGGATTGAAGATTGAGTGTTGAGTATTGAAGATTGAGGATTGAGGATTGAGGATTGAGGATTGAGGATTGCGGATAGAAGATTGAGGATTGGGTATTGCGGATTGAACATTGAGGATTGAGGATTGAGGATTGAGGATTGACGGTTGAGGACTGAAGATTGAATATTGATGATTGAATGTTGAGGATTGAGGGTTGATGGTTGTGGATTGAGGACGAGGACTGAGGGTTGACTATTGCTGTTTGAGGTCTGAGGATTGAGGATTGAGGATTGAGAATTGGGGATTGAGGATTGAGGATTGAAGATTGAGGTTTGGGTATTGAGGATTGAAGAATGAGGATTCAGGATTGAGGACTGAGGATTGAGGATTGAAGACTGAGTGTGGAGGGTTGAGTGATGAGAATTGATGTTTGTGGATAGAGATTTGAAGATTGCAGATTGAGTATTCAGTATTAAAAACTGTGAATTAATGATATTCTCTTGAGGATTGATGATTGACAACTGATTGTTGAGGACCGAGGGCTGAAGGTTGAGGATTCAGGATTGTGGTTTGAGGACCGAGGATTGAGGATTGAGGATTGAGGATTGAGAATTGAAGATTGAGGATTGAGTATTGGGGGTTGTGGATTGAGGACGAGGACTGACGGTTGAGTAATGATGTTTGAGGTCTGAGGATTGAGGATTGAGGATTGAGAATTGAGGATTGAGGATTGAAGATTGAGGATTGTGTATTGAGGATTGAAGAATGAGGATTGAGTATTGAGTATTGAGGATTGAGGATTGAAGATTGGGTATTGAGGATTGAAGATTGACGATTGAGGATTGAGGATTGAGGATTGAGGATTGAGGATTGAGGATTGAGGATTGATGATTGAGTATTGAGGATTGAAGATTGAGGATCGAGGATTGAGGATTGAGTATTGAGGATTGAAGATTGAGTATTGAGGATTGAAGATTGAGCATTGAGGATTGAGGATTGAGGATTGAGGATTGAGGATTGAGGATTGCGGATAGAAGATTGAGGATTGGGTGTTGAGGATTGAAGAATGAGGATTGAGGATTGAGGATTGAGGATTGAGGATTGAAGATTGAGTATTGAGGATTGAAGATTGAGGATTGAGTATTGAAGATTGATGATTGAGGATTGAGGATCGAGGATTGCGGATAGAAGATTGAGGACTGGGTATTGCGGATTGAACATTGAGGATTGAGGATTGAGGATTGAGGATTGAGGATTGAGGATTGAGAATTGAGGATTGAGGATTGAGGATTGAAGATTGAGGATTGGGTATTGAGGATTGAAGAATGAGGATTGAGGATTGAGGATTGCGGATTGAGGATTGAGGATTGAAGACTGAGTATTGCGGATTGAAGATTGAGGATTGAGGAGTGAGTATTGAAGATTGAGGATTTGGGACTGAGGATTGAAGATTGAGGATTGAGGATTGAGTATTGAGGATTGAGGATTGAAGATTGAGGATTGGGTATTGAGGATTGAAGAATGAGGATTGAGGATTGAGGATTGAGCATTGAGTATTGAGGATTGAAGATTGACGATTGAGGATTGAGGATTGAGGATTGAGGATTGAGGATTGAGGATTGAGGATTGAAGATTGAGTATTGAGGATTGAAGATTGAGGATTGAGGATTGAGTATTGAGGATTGAGGATTGAGGATTGAGGACTGAGGATTGAGGATTGAGGATTGAAGGTTCAGTATTGAGGATTGAAGATTAAGAATTGAGGATTGAGGATTGAACATTGAGGACTGAGTGTTGAGGATTGAAGATTGAGGATTGCGTATTGAGGATAGAACATTGAGGATTGAGGATTGAGTATTGAGGATTGATGATTGAGGATTGAAGATTGAATATTGATGATTGAATATTCAGGATCGAGGATTGAGTGTTGTGGATTGAGGACGAGGACTGAGGGTAGAGTATTGATGTTTGAGGTCTGAGGATTGAGGATTGAGGATTGAGAATTGAGGATTGAGGATTGAGGATTGAAGATTGAGGATTGGGTGTTGAGGATTGAAGAATGAGGATTGAGGATTGCAGATTGAGTATTGAGGATTGAAGATTGAGGGCTAAGGATTGAGGATTGAGGATTGACGATTGAGGATTGAGGATTGAGGATTGAGGATTGAGGATTGAAGGTTGAGGATTGCGTATTGAGGATAGAACATTGAGGATTGAGGATTGAGTATTGAGGATTGGGGATTGAGGATTGAAGATTGAATATTGATGATTGAAAATTGAGGATCGAGGATTGAGCGTTGTGGATTGAGGACGAGGACTGAGGGTTGAGTATTGATGTTTGAGGTCTGAGGATTGAGGAATGAGGATTGAGAATTGAGGGTTGAGGATTGAGGATTGGAGATTGAGGATTGGGTGTTGAGGATTGAAGAATGAGGATTGAGGATTGAGGATTGAGGATTGAGGATTGAAGATTGAGTATTGAGGATTGAAGATTGAGGATTGAGGATTGAGGATTGAGGATTGAGGATTGAGGATTGACGATTGAGGATTGAGAATTGAGGATTGAGGATTGAGGATTGAAGATTGAGGATTGGGTATTGAGGATTGAAGAATGAGGATTGAGGATTGAGGATTGAGGATTGAGGATTGAGGATTGAAGACTGAGTATTGAGGATTGAAGATTGACGATTGAGGATTGAGGATTGAGGATTGAAGATTGAGGATTGGGTATTGAGGATTGAAGAATGAGGATTGAGGATTGAGGATTGAGGATTGAGGATTGAGGGTTGAAGACTGAGTATTGATGACTGAAGATTGAGGATTGAGGAGTGAGTATTGAAGATTGAGAATTTAGGACTGAGGATTGAAGATTGAGGATTGAGGATTGAGGATTGAGGATTGAGGATTGAGGATTGAGGATTGAAGATTGAGGATTGGGTATTGAGGATTGAAGAATGAGGATTGAGTATTGAGGATTGAGGATTGAGGATTGAAGATTGAGTATTGAGGATTGAAGATTGACGATTGAGGATTGAGGATTGAGGATTGAGGATTGAGGATTGAGGATTGAGGATTGAAGATTGAGGATCGAGGATTGAGCGTTGTGGATTGAGGACGAGGACTGAGGGTTGAGTATTGATGTTTGAGGTCTGAGCATTGAGGAATGAGGATTGAGAATTGAGGGTTGAGGATTGAGGATTGAAGATTGAGGATTGGGTGTTGAGGATTGAAGAATGAGGATTGAGGATTGAGGATTGAGGATTGAGGATTGAAGATTGAGTATTGAGTATTGAAGATTGAGGATTGAGGAATGAGGATTGAGGATTGAGGATTGAAGATTGCGTACTGAGGATTGAAGATTAAGATTGAGGATTGAGGATTGAGGATTGAGGATTGAGGACTGAGGATTGAAGATTGAGGATTGCGTATTGAGGATAGAACATTGAGGATTGAGGATTGAGTATTGAGGATTGAGGATTGAGGATTGAAGATTGAATATTGATGATTGAAGATTGAGGATCGAGGATTGAGTGTTGCGCGTTGAGGACGAGGACTGAGGGTAGAGTATTGATGTTTAAGGTCTGAGGATTGAGGATTGAGGATTGAGGATTGAGGATTGAAGATTGACGATTGGGTTTTGAGGACTGAGGATCGAGGATTGCCGATTGAGTATTGAGGATTGAAGATTGAGGACTGAGGATTGAGGATTGAGGATTGGGTATTGAGGATTGAAGAATGAGGATTGAGGATTGAGGATTGAGGATTGAGGATTGAGGATTGAAGACTGAGTATTCAGGATTGAAGATTGACGATTGAGGATTGAGGATTGAAGATTGAGGATTCGGTATTGAGGATTGAAGAATGAGGATTGAGGAGTGAGGACTGAGGATTGAGGATTGCAGATTGAGTATTGAGGATTGAAGATTGAGGACTGAGGATTGAGGATTGAGGATTGACGATTGAGGATTGAGGATTGAGGATTGAAGATTGAAGGTTGGGGATTCCGTATTGAGGATAGAACATTGAGGATTGAGGATTGAGTATTGAGGATTGAGGATTGAGGATTGAAGATTGAATATTGATGATTGAAGATTGAGGATCGAGGATTGAGCGTTGTGGATTGAGGACGAGGACTGAAGGTTGAGTATTGATGTTTGAGGTCTGAGGATTGAGGAATGAGGATTGAGAATTGAGGGTTGAGGATTGAGGATTGAAGATTGAGGATTGGGTGTTGAGGATTGAAGAATGAGGATTGAGGATTGAGGATTGAGTATTGAGGATTGAAGATTGAGTATTGAGGATTGAAGATTGAGCATTGAGGATTGAGGATTGAGGATTGAGGATTGAGGATTGAGGATTGCGGATAGAAGATTGAGGATTGGGTGTTGAGGATTGAAGAATGAGGATTGAGGATTGAGGATTGAGAATTGAGGATTGAGGATTGAGGATTGAAGATTGAGGATTGGGTATTGAGGATTGAAGAATGAGGATTGAGGATTGAGGATTGCGGATTGAGGATTGAGGACTGAAGACTGAGTATTGCGGATTGAAGATTGAGGATTGAGGAGTGAGTATTGAAGATTGAGGATTTGGGACTGAGGATTGAAGATTGAGGATTGAGGATTGAGTATTGAGGATTGAGGATTGAAGATTGAGGATTGGGTATTGAGGATTGAAGAATGAGGATTGAGGATTGAGGATTGAGCATTGAGTATTGAGGATTGAAGATTGACGATTGAGGATTGAGGGTTGAGGATTGAGGATTGAGGATTGAGGATTGAGGATTGAAGATTGAGTATTGAGGATTGAAGATTGAGGATTGAGGATTGAGTATTGAGGATTGAGGATTGAAGATTGAGTACTGAGGATTGAAGATTAAGATTGAGGATTGAGGATTGGGGATTGAGGATTGAGGATTGAGGATTGAAGATTGAGTATTGAGGATTGAAGATTGAGGATTGAGGATTGAGGATTGAGGATTGAGGATTGAGGATTGAGGATTGAAGATTGAGGATTGGGTATTGAGGATCGAAGAATGAGGATTGAGGATTGAGGATTGAGGATTGAGGATTGAGGATTGAGGATTGAAGACTGAGTATTGAGGATTGAAGGTTGAGGATTTGGGACTGAGGATTGAAGATTGAGGATTGAGGATTGAGGATTGAGGATTGAGGATTGAGGATTGAGGATTGAGGATTGAAGATTGAGGATTGGGTATTGAGGATTGAAGAATGAGGATTGAGGATTGAGGATTGAGGATTGAGTATTGAAGATTGAGTATTCAGGATTGAAGATTGACGATTGAGGATTGAGGATTGAGGATTGAGGATTGAGGTTTGAGGATTGATGATTGAGGATTGAAGTTTGAGTATTGAGGATTGAAGATTGTGGATTGAGGATTGAGGATTGAGTATTGAGGATTGAAGGTTGAGTATTGAGGATTGAAGATTGACGATTGAGGATTGAGGATTGAGGATTGAGGATTGAGGTTTGAGGATTGAGGTTTGAGGATTGAAGATTGAGGATTGGGTATTGAGGATTGAAGAATGAGGATTGAGGATTGAGGATTGCGGATTGAGGATTGAGGATTGAAGACTGAGTATTGTGGATTGAAGATTGAGGATTGAGGATTGAGGATTGAGGATTGAGGATTGAGGATTGAGGATTGAAGATTGAGGATTGGGTATTGAGGATTGAAGAATGAGGATTGAGGATTGAGGATTGAGGATTGAGGATTGAGTATTGAAGATTGAGGATTGAGGATTGAGGATTGAGGATTGAGGATTGAGGATTGAGGATTGAGGATTGAGTATTGATGATTGAGGATTGAAGTTTGAGTATTGAGGATTGAAGATTGAGGATTGAGGATTGAGGATTGTGGTTTGAGGATTGAAGATTGAGGATTGAGGATTGAGGATTGAGGATTGAGGATTGAAGATTGACGATTGAGGATTGAGGATTGAGGATTGAAGATTGAGGATTGGGTATTGAGGATTGAAGAATGAGGATTGAGGATTGAGGATTGAGGATTGAGGATTGAGGGTTGAAGACTGAGTATTGATGACTGAAGATTGAGGATTGAGGAGTGAGTATTGAAGATTGAGAATTTAGGACTGAGGATTGAAGATTGAGGATTGAGGATTGAGGATTGAGGATTGAGGATTGAGGATTGAGGATTGAAGATTGAGGATTGGGTATTGAGGATTGAAGAATGAGGATTGAGTATTGAGGATTGAGGATTGAGGATTGAAGATTGAGTATTGAGGATTGAAGATTGACGATTGAGGATTGAGGATTGAGGATTGAGGATTGAGGATTGAGGATTGAGGATTGAAGATTGAGGATCGAGGATTGAGCGTTGTGGATTTAGGACGAGGACTGAGGGTTGAGTATTGATGTTTGAGGTCTGAGCATTGAGGAATGAGGATTGAGAATTGAGGGTTGAGGATTGAGGATTGAAGATTGAGGATTGGGTGTTGAGGATTGAAGAATGAGGATTGAGGATTGAGGACTGAGGATTGAGGATTGAAGATTGAGTATTGAGTATTGAAGATTGAGGATTGAGGAATGAGGATTGAGGATTGAGGATTGAAGATTGCGTACTGAGGATTGAAGATTAAGATTGAGGATTGAGGATTGAGGATTGAGGATTGAGGACTGAGGATTGAAGATTGAGGATTGCGTATTGAGGATAGAACATTGAGGATTGAGGATTGAGTATTGAGGATTGAGGATTGAGGATTGAAGATTGAATATTGATGATTGAAGATTGAGGATCGAGGATTGAGTGTTGCGCGTTGAGGACGAGGACTGAGGGTAGAGTATTGATGTTTAAGGTCTGAGGATTGAGGATTGAGGATTGAGGATTGAGGATTGAAGATTGAGGATTGGGTTTTGAGGACTGAGGATCGAGGATTGCCGATTGAGTATTGAGGATTGAAGATTGAGGACTGAGGATTGAGGATTGAGGATTGGGTATTGAGGATTGAAGAATGAGGATTGAGGATTGAGGATAGAGGATTGAGGATTGAGGATTGAAGACTGAGTATTCAGGATTGAAGATTGACGATTGAGGATTGAGGATTGAAGATTGAGGATTCGGTATTGAGGATTGAAGAATGAGGATTGAGGAGTGAGGACTGAGGATTGAGGATTGCAGATTGAGTATTGAGGATTGAAGATTGAGGACTGAGGATTGAGGATTGAGGATTGACGATTGAGGATTGAGGATTGAGGATTGAGGATTGAGGATTGAAGGTTGGGGATTCCGTATTGAGGATAGAACATTGAGGATTGAGGATTGAGTATTGAGGATTGAGGATTGAGGATTGAAGATTGAATATTGATGATTGAAGATTGAGGATCGAGGATTGAGCGTTGTGGATTGAGGACGAGGACTGAAGGTTGAGTATTGATGTTTGAGGTCTGAGGATTGAGGAATGAGGATTGAGAATTGAGGGTTGAGGATTGAGGATTGAAGATTGAGGATTGGGTGTTGAGGATTGAAGAATGAGGATTGAGGATTGAGGATTGAGTATTGAGGATTGAAGATTGAGTATTGAGGATTGAAGATTGAGCATTGAGGATTGAGGATTGAGGATTGAGGATTGAGGATTGAGGATTGCGGATAGAAGATTGAGGATTGGGTGTTGAGGATTGAAGAATGAGGATTGAGGATTGAGGATTGAGGATTGAGGATTGAAGATTGAGTATTGAGGATTGAAGATTGAGGATTGAGTATTGAGGATTGATGATTGAGGATTGAGGATCGAGGATTGCGGATAGAAGATTGAGGACTGGGTATTGCGGATTGAACATTGAGGATTGAGGATTGAGGATTGAGGATTGAGGATTGAGGATTGAGAATTGAGGATTGAGGATTGAGGATTGAAGATTGAGGATTGGGTATTGAGGATTGAAGAATGAGGATTGAGGATTGAGGATTGCGGATTGAGGATTGAGGATTGAAGACTGAGTATTGCGGATTGAAGATTGAGGATTGAGGAGTGAGTATTGAAGATTGAGGATTTGGGACTGAGGATTGAAGATTGAGGATTGAGGATTGAGTATTGAGGATTGAGGATTGAAGATTGAGGATTGGGTATTGAGGATTGAAGAATGAGGATTGAGGATTGAGGATTGAGCATTGAGTATTGAGGATTGAAGATTGACGATTGAGGATTGAGGATTGAGGATTGAGGATTGAGGATTGAGGATTGAGGATTGAAGATTGAGTATTGAGGATTGAAGATTGAGGATTGAGGATTGAGTATTGAGGATTGAGGATTGACGATTGAGTACTGAGGATTGAAGATTAAGATTGAGGATTGAGGATTGGGGATTGAGGATTGAGGATTGAGGATTGAAGATTGAGTATTGAGGATTGAAGATTGAGTATTCAGGATTGAAGATTGACGATTGAGGATTGAGGATTGAGGATTGAGGATTGAGGTTTGAGGATTGATGATTGAGGATTGAAGTTTGAGTATTGAGGATTGAAGATTGTGGATTGAGGATTGAGGATTGAGTATTGAGGATTGAAGGTTGAGTATTGAGGATTGAAGATTGACGATTGAGGATTGAGGATTGAGGATTGAGGATTGAGGTTTGAGGATTGAGGTTTGAGGATTGAAGATTGAGGATTGGGTATTGAGGATTGAAGAATGAGGATTGAGGATTGAGGATTGCGGATTGAGGATTGAGGATTGAAGACTGAGTATTGTGGATTGAAGATTGAGGATTGAGGATTGAGGATTGAGGATTGAGGATTGAGGATTGAGGATTGAAGATTGAGGATTGGGTATTGAGGATTGAAGAATGAGGATTGAGGATTGAGGATTGAGGATTGAGGATTGAGTATTGAAGATTGAGTATTCAGGATTGAAGATTGACGATTGAGGATTGAGGATTGAGGATTGAGGATTGAGTATTGATGATTGAGGATTGAAGTTTGAGTATTGAGGATTGAAGATTGAGGATTGAGGATTGAGGATTGTGGTTTGAGGATTGAAGATTGAGGATTGAGGATTGAGGATTGAGGATTGAGGATTGAAGATTGAGGATTGGGTATTGAGCATTGAAGAATGAGGATTGAGTATTGAGTATTGAAGATTGAGTATTGAGTATTGAAGATTGAGGATTGAGGAATGAGGATTGAGGATTGAGGATTGAAGATTGCGTACTGAGGATTGAAGATTAAGATTGAAGATTGAGGATTGAGGATTGAGGATTGAGGATTGAGGATTGAAGATTGAGGATTGCGTATTGAGGATAGAACATTGAGGATTGAGGATTGAGTATTGAGGATTGAGGATTGAGGATTGAAGATTGAATATTGATGATTGAAGATTGAGGATCGAGGATTGAGTGTTGTGGATTGAGGACGAGGACTGAGGGTAGAGTATTGATGTTTAAGGTCTGAGGATTGAGGATTGAGGATTGAGAATTGAGGATTGAGGAGTGAGGATTGAAGATTGAGGATTGGGTGTTGAGGATTGAAGAATGAGGATTGAGGATTGAGGATTGAGTATTGAGGATTGAAGATTAAGTATTGAGGATTGAAGATTGAGGATTGAGGATTGAGGATTGAGGATTGAGGATTGAGGATTGCGGATAGAAGATTGAGGATTGGGAATTGCGGATTGAACATTGAGGATTGAGGGTTGAGGATTGAGGATTGAGGATTGAGGACTGAAGATTGAATATTGATGATTGAAGATTGAGGATTGAGGATTGATGGTTGTGGATTGAGGACGAGGACTGAGGGTTGACTATTGCTGTTTGAGGTCTGAGGATTGAGGATTGAGGATTGAGAATTGAGTATTGAGGATTGAGGATTGAAGAATGAGGATTGGGTATTGCGGATTGAAGAATGAGGATTGAGGATTGAGGACTGAGGATTGAGGATTGAAGACTGAGTGTTGAGGGTTGAGTGATGAGAATTGATGTTTGTGGATAGAGATTTGAAGATTGCAGATTGAGTATTGAGTATTGAAAACTGTGAATTGATGATATTCTCTTGAGGATTGAGGATTGACGGCTGATTGTTGAGGACTGAGGGCTGAAGGTTGATGATTGAGGATTGAGGATTCAGGATTGTGGTTTGACGACCGAGGATTGCGGATTGAGGATTGAGGATTGAGAATTGAAGATTGAGGATTGAGTATTGGGGGTTGTGGATTGAGGACGAGGACTGACGGTTGAGTATCGAGTATTGAGGATTGAGGATTGAAGATTGAGTATTGAGGATTGAACATTGACGATTGAGGATTGCGTATTGAGGATAGAACATTGAGGATTGAGGATTGAGTATTGAGGATTGAGGATTGAGGATTGAAGATTGAATATTGATGATTGAAGATTGAGGATCGAGGATTGAGTGTTGTGGACTGAGGACGAGGACTGAGGTTAGAGTATTGATGTTTAAGGTCTGGGAGTTGAGGATTGAGGATTGAGGATTGAGTATTGATGATTGAGGATTGAAGTTTGAGTATTGAGGATTGAAGATTGAGGATTGAGGATTGAGGATTGAGGATTGAGGATTGAAGATTGAGGATTGAGGATTGAGGATTGAGGATTGAGGATTGAAGATTGAGGATTGGGTTTTGAGGACTGAGGATCGAGGATTGCCGATTGAGTATTGAGGATTGAAGATTGAGGACTGAGGATTGAGGATTGAGGATTGGGTATTGAGGATTGAAGAATGAGGATTGAGGATTGAGGATTGAGGATTGAGGATTGAGGATTGAAGACTGAGTATTCAGGATTGAAGATTGACGATTGAGGATTGAGGATTGAAGATTGAGGATTCGGTATTGAGGATTGAAGAATGAGGATTGAGGAGTGAGGACTGAGGATTGAGGATTGCAGATTGAGTATTGAGGATTGAAGATTGAGGACTGAGGATTGAGGATTGAGGATTGACGATTGAGGATTGAGGATTGAGGATTGAGGATTGAGGATTGAAGGTTGGGGATTCCGTATTGAGGATAGAACATTGAGGATTGAGGATTGAGTATTGAGGATTGAGGTTTGAGGATTGAAGATTGAATATTGATGATTGAAGATTGAGGATCGAGGATTGAGCGTTGTGGATTGAGGACGAGGACTGAAGGTTGAGTATTGATGTTTGAGGTCTGAGGATTGAGGAATGAGGATTGAGAATTGAGGGTTGAGGATTGAGGATTGAAGATTGAGGATTGGGTGTTGAGGATTGAAGAATGAGGATTGAGGATTGAGGATTGAGTATTGAGGATTGAAGATTGAGGATTGAGGATTGAGGATTGTGGTTTGAGGATTGAAGATTGAGGATTGAGGATTGAGGATTGAGGATTGAGGATTGAAGATTGAGGATTGGGTATTGAGCATTGAAGAATGAGGATTGAGTATTGAGTATTGAAGATTGAGTATTGAGTATTGAAGATTGAGGATTGAGGAATGAGGATTGAGGATTGAGGATTGAAGATTGCGTACTGAGGATTGAAGATTAAGATTGAAGATTGAGGATTGAGGATTGAGGATTGAGGATTGAGGATTGAAGATTGAGGATTGCGTATTGAGGATAGAACATTGAGGATTGAGGATTGAGTATTGAGGATTGAGGATTGAGGATTGAAGATTGAATATTGATGATTGAAGATTGAGGATCGAGGATTGAGTGTTGTGGATTGAGGACGAGGACTGAGGGTAGAGTATTGATGTTTAAGGTCTGAGGATTGAGGATTGAGGATTGAGAATTGAGGATTGAGGAGTGAGGATTGAAGATTGAGGATTGGGTGTTGAGGATTGAAGAATGAGGATTGAGGATTGAGGATTGAGTATTGAGGATTGAAGATTAAGTATTGAGGATTGAAGATTGAGGATTGAGGATTGAGGATTGAGGATTGAGGATTGAGGATTGCGGATAGAAGATTGAGGATTGGGAATTGCGGATTGAACATTGAGGATTGAGGGTTGAGGATTGAGGATTGAGGATTGAGGACTGAAGATTGAATATTGATGATTGAAGATTGAGGATTGAGGATTGATGGTTGTGGATTGAGGACGAGGACTGAGGGTTGACTATTGCTGTTTGAGGTCTGAGGATTGAGGATTGAGGATTGAGAATTGAGTATTGAGGATTGAGGATTGAAGAATGAGGATTGGGTATTGCGGATTGAAGAATGAGGATTGAGGATTGAGGACTGAGGATTGAGGATTGAAGACTGAGTGTTGAGGGTTGAGTGATGAGAATTGATGTTTGTGGATAGAGATTTGAAGATTGCAGATTGAGTATTGAGTATTGAAAACTGTGAATTGATGATATTCTCTTGAGGATTGAGGATTGACAGCTGATTGTTGAGGACTGAGGGCTGAAGGTTGATGATTGAGGATTGAGGATTCAGGATTGTGGTTTGACGACCGAGGATTGCGGATTGAGGATTGAGGATTGAGAATTGAAGATTGAGGATTGAGTATTGGGGGTTGTGGATTGAGGACGAGGACTGACGGTTGAGTATCGAGTATTGAGGATTGAGGATTGAAGATTGAGTATTGAGGATTGAACATTGACGATTGAGGATTGCGTATTGAGGATAGAACATTGAGGATTGAGGATTGAGTATTGAGGATTGAGGATTGAGGATTGAAGATTGAATATTGATGATTGAAGATTGAGGATCGAGGATTGAGTGTTGTGGACTGAGGACGAGGACTGAGGTTAGAGTATTGATGTTTAAGGTCTGGGAGTTGAGGATTGAGGATTGAGGATTGAGTATTGATGATTGAGGATTGAAGTTTGAGTATTGAGGATTGAAGATTGAGGATTGAGGATTGAGGATTGAGGATTGAGGATTGAAGATTGAGGATTGAGGATTGAGGATTGAGGATTGAGGATTGAAGATTGAGGATTGGGTTTTGAGGACTGAGGATCGAGGATTGCCGATTGAGTATTGAGGATTGAAGATTGAGGACTGAGGATTGAGGATTGAGGATTGGGTATTGAGGATTGAAGAATGAGGATTGAGGATTGAGGATTGAGGATTGAGGATTGAGGATTGAAGACTGAGTATTCAGGATTGAAGATTGACGATTGAGGATTGAGGATTGAAGATTGAGGATTCGGTATTGAGGATTGAAGAATGAGGATTGAGGAGTGAGGACTGAGGATTGAGGATTGCAGATTGAGTATTGAGGATTGAAGATTGAGGACTGAGGATTGAGGATTGAGGATTGACGATTGAGGATTGAGGATTGAGGATTGAGGATTGAGGATTGAAGGTTGGGGATTCCGTATTGAGGATAGAACATTGAGGATTGAGGATTGAGTATTGAGGATTGAGGTTTGAGGATTGAAGATTGAATATTGATGATTGAAGATTGAGGATCGAGGATTGAGCGTTGTGGATTGAGGACGAGGACTGAAGGTTGAGTATTGATGTTTGAGGTCTGAGGATTGAGGAATGAGGATTGAGAATTGAGGGTTGAGGATTGAGGATTGAAGATTGAGGATTGGGTGTTGAGGATAAAGAATGAGGATTGAGGATTGAGGATTGAGTATTGAGGATTGAAGATTGAGTATTGAGGATTGAAGATTGAGCATTGAGGATTGAGGATTGAGGATTGAGGATTGAGGATTGAGGATTGCGGATAGAAGATTGAGGATTGGGTGTTGAGGATTGAAGAATGAGGATTGAGGATTGAGGATTGAGGATTGAGGATTGAAGATTGAGTATTGAGGATTGAAGATTGAGGATTGAGTATTGAGGATTGATGATTGAGGATTGAGGATCGAGGATTGCGGATAGAAGATTGAGGACTGGGTATTGCGGATTGAACATTGAGGATTGAGGATTGAGGATTGAGGATTGAGGATTGAGAATTGAGGATTGAGGATTGAGGATTGAAGATTGAGGATTGGGTATTGAGGATTGAAGAATGAGGATTGAGGATTGAGGATTGCGGATTGAGGATTGAGGATTGAAGACTGAGTATTGCGGATTGAAGATTGAGCATTGAGGATTGAGGATTGAGTATTGAGGATTGAGGATTGAAGATTGAGGATTGGGTATTGAGGATTGAAGAATGAGGATTGAGGATTGAGGATTGAGCATTGAGTATTGAGGATTGAAGATTGACGATTGAGGATTGAGGATTGAGGATTGAGGATTGAGGATTGAGGATTGAGGATTGAAGATTGAGTATTGAGGATTGAAGATTGAGGATTGAGGATTGAGTATTGAGGATTGAGGATTGAAGATTGAGTACTGAGGATTGAAGATTAAGATTGAGGATTGAGGATTGGGGATTGAGGATTGAGGATTGAGGATTGAAGATTGAGTATTGAGGATTGAAGATTGAGGATTGAGGATTGAGTATTGAGGATTGAGGATTGAAGATTGAGGATTGGGTATTGAGGATTGAAGAATGAGGATTGAGGATTGAGGATTGAGCATTGAGTATTGAGGATTGAAGATTGACGATTGAGGATTGAGGATTGAGGATTGAGGATTGAGGATTGAGGATTGAGGATTGAAGATTGAGTATTGAGGATTGAAGATTGAGGATTGAGGATTGAGTATTGAGGATTGAGGATTGAAGATTGAGTACTGAGGATTGAAGATTAAGATTGAGGATTGAGGATTGGGGATTGAGGATTGAGGATTGAGGATTGAAGATTGAGTATTGAGGATTGAAGATTGAGGATTGAGGATTGAGGATTGAGGATTGAGGATTGAGGATTGAGGATTGAAGATTGAGGATTGGGTATTGAGGATCGAAGAATGAGGATTGAGGATTGAGGATTGAGGATTGAGGATTGAGGATTGAGGATTGAAGACTGAGTATTGAGGATTGAAGGTTGAGGATTTGGGACTGAGGATTGAGGATTGAGGATTGAGGATTGAGGATTGAGGATTGAAGATTGAGTATTGAGGATTGAAGATTGAGGATTGAGGATTGAGTATTGAGGATTGAGGATTGAGGATTGAGGACTGAGGATTGAGGATTGAGGATTGAAGGTTCAGTATTGAGGATTGAAGATTAAGAATTGAGGATTGAGGATTGAACATTGAGGACTGAGTGTTGAGGATTGAAGATTGAGGATTGCGTATTGAGGATAGAACATTGAGGATTGAGGATTGAGTATTGAGGATTGATGATTGAGGATTGAAGATTGAATATTGATGATTGAATATTCAGGATCGAGGATTGAGTGTTGTGGATTGAGGACGAGGACTGAGGGTAGAGTATTGATGTTTGAGGTCTGAGGATTGAGGATTGAGGATTGAGAATTGAGGATTGAGGATTGAGGATTGAAGATTGAGGATTGGGTGTTGAGGATTGAAGAATGAGGATTGAGGATTGCAGATTGAGTATTGAGGATTGAAGATTGAGGGCTAAGGATTGAGGATTGAGGATTGACGATTGAGGATTGAGGATTGAGGATTGAGGATTGAGGATTGAAGGTTGAGGATTGCGTATTGAGGATAGAACATTGAGGATTGAGGATTGAGTATTGAGGATTGGGGATTGAGGATTGAAGATTGAATATTGATGATTGAAAATTGAGGATCGAGGATTGAGCGTTGTGGATTGAGGACGAGGACTGAGGGTTGAGTATTGATGTTTGAGGTCTGAGGATTGAGGAATGAGGATTGAGAATTGAGGGTTGAGGATTGAGGATTGGAGATTGAGGATTGGGTGTTGAGGATTGAAGAATGAGGATTGAGGATTGAGGATTGAGGATTGAGGATTGAAGATTGAGTATTGAGGATTGAAGATTGAGGATTGAGGATTGAGGATTGAGGATTGAGGATTGAGGATTGACGATTGAGGATTGAGAATTGAGGATTGAGGATTGAGGATTGAAGATTGAGGATTGGGTATTGAGGATTGAAGAATGAGGATTGAGGATTGAGGATTGAGGATTGAGGATTGAGGATTGAAGACTGAGTATTGAGGATTGAAGATTGACGATTGAGGATTGAGGATTGAGGATTGAAGATTGAGGATTGGGTATTGAGGATTGAAGAATGAGGATTGAGGATTGAGGATTGAGGATTGAGGATTGAGGGTTGAAGACTGAGTATTGATGACTGAAGATTGAGGATTGAGGAGTGAGTATTGAAGATTGAGAATTTAGGACTGAGGATTGAAGATTGAGGATAGAGGATTGAGGATTGAGGATTGAGGATTGAGGATTGAGGATTGAAGATTGAGGATTGGGTATTGAGGATTGAAGAATGAGGATTGAGTATTGAGGATTGAGGATTGAGGATTGAAGATTGAGTATTGAGGATTGAAGATTGACGATTGAGGATTGAGGATTGAGGATTGAGGATTGAGGATTGAGGATTGAGGATTGAAGATTGAGGATCGAGGATTGAGCGTTGTGGATTGAGGACGAGGACTGAGGGTTGAGTATTGATGTTTGAGGTCTGAGCATTGAGGAATGAGGATTGAGAATTGAGGGTTGAGGATTGAGGTTTGAAGATTGAGGATTGGGTGTTGAGGATTGAAGAATGAGGATTGAGGATTGAGGATTGAGGATTGAGGATTGAAGATTGAGTATTGAGTATTGAAGATTGAGGATTGAGGAATGAGGATTGAGGATTGAGGATTGAAGATTGCGTACTGAGGATTGAAGATTAAGATTGAGGATTGAGGATTGAGGATTGAGGATTGAGGACTGAGGATTGAAGATTGAGGATTGCGTATTGAGGATAGAACATTGAGGATTGAGGATTGAGTATTGAGGATTGAGGATTGAGGATTGAAGATTGAATATTGATGATTGAAGATTGAGGATCGAGGATTGAGTGTTGCGCGTTGAGGACGAGGACTGAGGGTAGAGTATTGATGTTTAAGGTCTGAGGATTGAGGATTGAGGATTGAGGATTGAGGATTGAAGATTGAGGATTGGGTTTTGAGGACTGAGGATCGAGGATTGCCGATTGAGTATTGAGGATTGAAGATTGAGGACTGAGGATTGAGGATTGAGGATTGGGTATTGAGGATTGAAGAATGAGGATTGAGGATTGAGGATTGAGGATTGAGGATTGAGGATTGAAGACTGAGTATTCAGGATTGAAGATTGACGATTGAGGATTGAGGATTGAAGATTGAGGATTCGGTATTGAGGATTGAAGAATGAGGATTGAGGAGTGAGGACTGAGGATTGAGGATTGCAGATTGAGTATTGAGGATTGAAGATTGAGGACTGAGGATTGAGGATTGAGGATTGACGATTGAGGATTGAGGATTGAGGATTGAGGATTGAAGGTTGGGGATTCCGTATTGAGGATAGAACATTGAGGATTGAGGATTGAGTATTGAGGATTGAGGATTGAGGATTGAAGATTGAATATTGATGATTGAAGATTGAGGATCGAGGATTGAGCGTTGTGGATTGAGGACGAGGACTGAAGGTTGAGTATTGATGTTTGAGGTCTGAGGATTGAGGAATGAGGATTGAGAATTGAGGGTTGAGGATTGAGGATTGAAGATTGAGGATTGGGTGTTGAGGATTGAAGAATGAGGATTGAGGATTGAGGATTGAGTATTGAGGATTGAAGATTGAGTATTGAGGATTGAAGATTGAGCATTGAGGATTGAGGATTGAGGATTGAGGATTGAGGATTGAGGATTGCGGATAGAAGATTGAGGATTGGGTGTTGAGGATTGAAGAATGAGGATTGAGGATTGAGGATTGAGGATTGAGGATTGAAGATTGAGTATTGAGGATTGAAGATTGAGGATTGAGTATTGAGGATTGATGATTGAGGATTGAGGATCGAGGATTGCGGATAGAAGATTGAGGACTGGGTATTGCGGATTGAACATTGAGGATTGAGGATTGAGGATTGAGGATTGAGGATTGAGGATTGAGAATTGAGGATTGAGGATTGAGGATTGAAGATTAAGGATTGGGTATTGAGGATTGAAGAATGAGGATTGAGGATTGAGGATTGCGGATTGAGGATTGAGGATTGAAGACTGAGTATTGCGGATTGAAGATTGAGGATTGAGGAGTGAGTATTGAAGATTGAGGATTTGGGACTGAGGATTGAAGATTGAGGATTGAGGATTGAGTATTGAGGATTGAGGATTGAAGATTGAGGATTGGGTATTGAGGATTGAAGAATGAGGATTGAGGATTGAGGATTGAGCATTGAGTATTGAGGATTGAAGATTGACGATTGAGGATTGAGGGTTGAGGATTGAGGATTGAGGATTGAGGATTGAGGATTGAAGATTGAGTATTGAGGATTGAAGATTGAGGATTGAGGATTGAGTATTGAGGATTGAGGATTGAAGATTGAGTACTGAGGATTGAAGATTAAGATTGAGGATTGAGGATTGGGGATTGAGGATTGAGGATTGAGGATTGAAGATTGAGTATTGAGGATTGAAGATTGAGGATTGAGGATTGAGGATTGAGGATTGAGGATTGAGGATTGAGGATTGAAGATTGAGGATTGGGTATTGAGGATCGAAGAATGAGGATTGAGGATTGAGGATTGAGGATTGAGGATTGAGGATTGAGGATTGAAGACTGAGTATTGAGGATTGAAGGTTGAGGATTTGGGACTGAGGATTGAAGATTGAGGATTGAGGATTGAGGATTGAGGATTGAGGATTGAGGATTGAGGATTGAGGATTGAAGATTGAGGATTGGGTATTGAGGATTGAAGAATGAGGATTGAGGATTGAGGATTGAGGATTGAGTATTGAAGATTGAGTATTCAGGATTGAAGATTGACGATTGAGGATTGAGGATTGAGGATTGAGGATTGAGGTTTGAGGATTGATGATTGAGGATTGAAGTTTGAGTATTGAGGATTGAAGATTGTGGATTGAGGATTGAGGATTGAGTATTGAGGATTGAAGGTTGAGTATTGAGGATTGAAGATTGACGATTGAGGATTGAGGATTGAGGATTGAGGATTGAGGTTTGAGGATTGAGGTTTGAGGATTGAAGATTGAGGATTGGGTATTGAGGATTGAAGAATGAGGATTGAGGATTGAGGATTGCGGATTGAGGATTGAGGATTGAAGACTGAGTATTGTGGATTGAAGATTGAGGATTGAGGATTGAGGATTGAGGATTGAGGATTGAGGATTGAGGATTGAAGATTGAGGATTGGGTATTGAGGATTGAAGAATGAGGATTGAGGATTGAGGATTGAGGATTGAGGATTGAGTATTGAAGATTGAGGATTGAGGATTGAGGATTGAGGATTGAGGATTGAGGATTGAGGATTGAGGATTGAGTATTGATGATTGAGGATTGAAGTTTGAGTATTGAGGATTGAAGATTGAGGATTGAGGATTGAGGATTGTGGTTTGAGGATTGAAGATTGAGGATTGAGGATTGAGGATTGAGGATTGAGGATTGAAGATTGACGATTGAGGATTGAGGATTGAGGATTGAAGATTGAGGATTGGGTATTGAGGATTGAAGAATGAGGATTGAGGATTGAGGATTGAGGATTGAGGATTGAGGGTTGAAGACTGAGTATTGATGACTGAAGATTGAGGATTGAGGAGTGAGTATTGAAGATTGAGAATTTAGGACTGAGGATTGAAGATTGAGGATTGAGGATTGAGGATTGAGGATTGAGGATTGAGGATTGAGGGTTGAAGATTGAGGATTGGGTATTGAGGATTGAAGAATGAGGATTGAGTATTGAGGATTGAGGATTGAGGATTGAAGATTGAGTATTGAGGATTGAAGATTGACGATTGAGGATTGAGGATTGAGGATTGAGGATTGAGGATTGAGGATTGAGGATTGAAGATTGAGGATCGAGGATTGAGCGTTGTGGATTGAGGACGAGGACTGAGGGTTGAGTATTGATGTTTGAGGTCTGAGCATTGAGGAATGAGGATTGAGAATTGAGGGTTGAGGATTGAGGATTGAAGATTGAGGATTGGGTGTTGAGGATTGAAGAATGAGGATTGAGGATTGAGGACTGAGGATTGAGGATTGAAGATTGAGTATTGAGTATTGAAGATTGAGGATTGAGGAATGAGGATTGAGGATTGAGGATTGAAGATTGCGTACTGAGGATTGAAGATTAAGATTGAGGATTGAGGATTGAGGATTGAGGATTGAGGACTGAGGATTGAAGATTGAGGATTGCGTATTGAGGATAGAACATTGAGGATTGAGGATTGAGTATTGAGGATTGAGGATTGAGGATTGAAGATTGAATATTGATGATTGAAGATTGAGGATCGAGGATTGAGTGTTGCGCGTTGAGGACGAGGACTGAGGGTAGAGTATTGATGTTTAAGGTCTGAGGATTGAGGATTGAGGATTGAGGATTGAGGATTGAAGATTGAGGATTGGGTTTTGAGGACTGAGGATCGAGGATTGCCGATTGAGTATTGAGGATTGAAGATTGAGGACTGAGGATTGAGGATTGAGGATTGGGTATTGAGGATTGAAGAATGAGGATTGAGGATTGAGGATTGAGGATTGAGGATTGAGGATTGAAGACTGAGTATTCAGGATTGAAGATTGACGATTGAGGATTGAGGATTGAAGATTGAGGATTCGGTATTGAGGATTGAAGAATGAGGATTGAGGAGTGAGGACTGAGGATTGAGGATTGCAGATTGAGTATTGAGGATTGAAGATTGAGGACTGAGGATTGAGGATTGAGGATTGACGATTGAGGATTGAGGATTGAGGATTGAGGATTGAGGATTGAAGGTTGGGGATTCCGTATTGAGGATAGAACATTGAGGATTGAGGATTGAGTATTGAGGATTGAGGATTGAGGATTGAAGATTGAATATTGATGATTGAAGATTGAGGATCGAGGATTGAGCGTTGTGGATTGAGGACGAGGACTGAAGGTTGAGTATTGATGTTTGAGGTCTGAGGATTGAGGAATGAGGATTGAGAATTGAGGGTTGAGGATTGAGGATTGAAGATTGAGGATTGGGTGTTGAGGATTGAAGAATGAGGATTGAGGATTGAGGATTGAGTATTGAGGATTGAAGATTGAGTATTGAGGATTGAAGATTGAGCATTGAGGATTGAGGATTGAGGATTGAGGATTGAGGATTGAGGATTGCGGATAGAAGATTGAGGATTGGGTGTTGAGGATTGAAGAATGAGGATTGAGGATTGAGGATTGAGGATTGAGGATTGAAGATTGAGTATTGAGGATTGAAGATTGAGGATTGAGTATTGAGGATTGATGATTGAGGATTGAGGATCGAGGATTGCGGATAGAAGATTGAGGACTGGGTATTGCGGATTGAACATTGAGGATTGAGGATTGAGGATTGAGGATTGAGGATTGAGGATTGAGAATTGAGGATTGAGGATTGAGGATTGAAGATTGAGGATTGGGTATTGAGGATTGAAGAATGAGGATTGAGGATTGAGGATTGCGGATTGAGGATTGAGGATTGAAGACTGAGTATTGCGGATTGAAGATTGAGGATTGAGGAGTGAGTATTGAAGATTGAGGATTTGGGACTGAGGATTGAAGATTGAGGATTGAGGATTGAGTATTGAGGATTGAGGATTGAAGATTGAGGATTGGGTATTGAGGATTGAAGAATGAGGATTGAGGATTGAGGATTGAGCATTGAGTATTGAGGATTGAAGATTGACGATTGAGGATTGAGGATTGAGGATTGAGGATTGAGGATTGAGGATTGAGGATTGAAGATTGAGTATTGAGGATTGAAGATTGAGGATTGAGGATTGAGTATTGAGGATTGAGGATTGACGATTGAGTACTGAGGATTGAAGATTAAGATTGAGGATTGAGGATTGGGGATTGAGGATTGAGGATTGAGGATTGAAGATTGAGTATTGAGGATTGAAGATTGAGGATTGAGGATTGAGGATTGAGGATTGAGGATTGAGGATTGAGGATTGAAGATTGAGGATTGGGTATTGAGGATCGAAGAATGAGGATTGAGGATTGAGGATTGAGGATTGAGGATTGAGGATTGAGGATTGAAGACTGAGTATTGAGGATTGAAGGTTGAGGATTTGGGACTGAGGATTGAAGATTGAGGATTGAGGATTGAGGATTGAGGATTGAGGATTGAGGATTGAGGATTGAGGATTGAAGATTGAGGATTGGGTATTGAGGATTGAAGAATGAGGATTGAGGATTGAGGATTGAGGATTGAGTATTGAAGATTGAGTATTCAGGATTGAAGATTGACGATTGAGGATTGAGGATTGAGGATTGAGGATTGAGGTTTGAGGATTGATGATTGAGGATTGAAGTTTGAGTATTGAGGATTGAAGATTGTGGATTGAGGATTGAGGATTGAGTATTGAGGATTGAAGGTTGAGTATTGAGGATTGAAGATTGACGATTGAGGATTGAGGATTGAGGATTGAGGATTGAGGTTTGAGGATTGAGGTTTGAGGATTGAAGATTGAGGATTGGGTATTGAGGATTGAAGAATGAGGATTGAGGATTGAGGATTGCGGATTGAGGATTGAGGATTGAAGACTGAGTATTGTGGATTGAAGATTGAGGATTGAGGATTGAGGATTGAGGATTGAGGATTGAGGATTGAGGATTGAAGATTGAGGATTGGGTATTGAGGATTGAAGAATGAGGATTGAGGATTGAGGATTGAGGATTGAGGATTGAGTATTGAAGATTGAGTATTCAGGATTGAAGATTGACGATTGAGGATTGAGGATTGAGGATTGAGGATTGAGTATTGATGATTGAGGATTGAAGTTTGAGTATTGAGGATTGAAGATTGAGGATTGAGGATTGAGGATTGTGGTTTGAGGATTGAAGATTGAGGATTGAGGATTGAGGATTGAGGATTGAGGATTGAAGATTGAGGATTGGGTATTGAGCATTGAAGAATGAGGATTGAGTATTGAGTATTGAAGATTGAGTATTGAGTATTGAAGATTGAGGATTGAGGAATGAGGATTGAGGATTGAGGATTGAAGATTGCGTACTGAGGATTGAAGATTAAGATTGAAGATTGAGGATTGAGGATTGAGGATTGAGGATTGAGGATTGAAGATTGAGGATTGCGTATTGAGGATAGAACATTGAGGATTGAGGATTGAGTATTGAGGATTGAGGATTGAGGATTGAAGATTGAATATTGATGATTGAAGATTGAGGATCGAGGATTGAGTGTTGTGGATTGAGGACGAGGACTGAGGGTAGAGTATTGATGTTTAAGGTCTGAGGATTGAGGATTGAGGATTGAGAATTGAGGATTGAGGAGTGAGGATTGAAGATTGAGGATTGGGTGTTGAGGATTGAAGAATGAGGATTGAGGATTGAGGATTGAGTATTGAGGATTGAAGATTAAGTATTGAGGATTGAAGATTGAGGATTGAGGATTGAGGATTGAGGATTGAGGATTGAGGATTGCGGATAGAAGATTGAGGATTGGGAATTGCGGATTGAACATTGAGGATTGAGGGTTGAGGATTGAGGATTGAGGATTGAGGACTGAAGATTGAATATTGATGATTGAAGATTGAGGATTGAGGATTGATGGTTGTGGATTGAGGACGAGGACTGAGGGTTGACTATTGCTGTTTGAGGTCTGAGGATTGAGGATTGAGGATTGAGAATTGAGTATTGAGGATTGAGGATTGAAGAATGAGGATTGGGTATTGCGGATTGAAGAATGAGGATTGAGGATTGAGGACTGAGGATTGAGGATTGAAGACTGAGTGTTGAGGGTTGAGTGATGAGAATTGATGTTTGTGGATAGAGATTTGAAGATTGCAGATTGAGTATTGAGTATTGAAAACTGTGAATTGATGATATTCTCTTGAGGATTGAGGATTGACAGCTGATTGTTGAGGACTGAGGGCTGAAGGTTGATGATTGAGGATTGAGGATTCAGGATTGTGGTTTGACGACCGAGGATTGCGGATTGAGGATTGAGGATTGAGAATTGAAGATTGAGGATTGAGTATTGGGGGTTGTGGATTGAGGACGAGGACTGACGGTTGAGTATCGAGTATTGAGGATTGAGGATTGAAGATTGAGTCTTGAGGATTGAACATTGACGATTGAGGATTGCGTATTGAGGATAGAACATTGAGGATTGAGGATTGAGTATTGAGGATTGAGGATTGAGGATTGAAGATTGAATATTGATGATTGAAGATTGAGGATCGAGGATTGAGTGTTGTGGACTGAGGACGAGGACTGAGGTTAGAGTATTGATGTTTAAGGTCTGGGAGTTGAGGATTGAGGATTGAGTATTGAGGATTGAGGATTGAGGATTGAAGATTGAGGATTGGGTGTTGAGGATTGAAGAATGAGGATTGAGGATTGAGGATTGAGTATTGAGGATTGAAGATTGAGTATTGAGGATTGAAGATTGAGGATTGAGGATTGATGGTTGTGGATTGAGGACAAGGACTGAGGGTTGGCTATTGCTGTTTGAGGTCTGAGGATTGAGGATTGAGGATTGAGAATTGAGGATTGAGGATTGAGGATTGAGGATTGAGGATTGAGGATTGAGGATTGAGAATTGAGGATTGAGGATTGAGGATTGAAGATTGAGGATTGGGTATTGAGGATTGAAGAATGAGGATTGAGGATTGAGGATTGCGGATTGAGGATTGAGGATTGAAGACTGAGTATTGAGGATTGAAGATTGAGGATTGAGGAGTGAGTATTGAAGATTGAGGATTTGGGACTGAGGATTGAAGATTGAGGATTGAGGATTGAGGATTGAGGATTGACTATTGAAGATTGAGTATTCAGGATTGAAGATTGACGATTGAGGATTGAGGATTGAGGATTGAGGTTTGAGGATTGATGATTGAGGATTGAAGTTTGAGTATTGAGGATTGAAGACTGAGGATTGAGGATTGAGGACTGAAGATTGAGGATTGGGTATTGAGGATTGAAGAATGAGGATTGAGGATTATGGATTGAGGATTGAGTATTGAAGATTGAGTATTCAGGATTGAAGATTGACGATTGAGGATTGAGGATTGAGTATTGAGGATTGAGGTTTGAGGATTGAGGATTGAAGTTTGAGTATTGAGGATTGAAGACTGAGGATTGAGGATTGAGGATTGAGGATTGTGGATTGAGGATTGAGGATTGCGGATAGAAGATTGAGGATTGGGTATTGCGGATTGAACATTGAGGATTGAGGGTTGAGGATTGAGGATTGAGGATTGAGGACTGAAGATTGAATATTGATGATTGAAGATTGAGGATTGAGGATTGATGGTTGTGGATTGAGGACGAGGACTGAGGGTTGACTATTGCTGTTTGAGGTCTGAGGATTGAGGATTGAGGATTGAGAATTGAGGATTGAGGATTGAGGATTGAGGATTGAGGATTGAGGATTGAGGATTGAGAATTGAGGATTGAGGATTGAGGATTGAAGATTGAGGATTGGGTATTGAGGATTGAAGAATGAGGATTGAGGATTGAGGATTGCGGATTGAGGATTGAGGTTTGAAGACTGAGTATTGAGGATTGAAGATTGAGGATTGAGGATTGAGGATTGAGGATTGAGGATTGAGGATTGAAGATTGAGGATTGGGTATTGAGGATTGAAGAATGAGGATTGAGGATTGAGGATTGAGGATTGAGAATTGAGGATTGAGGATTGAAGATTGAGGATTGGGTATTGAGGATTGAAGAATGAGGATTGAGGATTGAGGATTGAGGATTGAGGATTGAGTATTGAAGATTGAGTATTCAGGATTGAAGATTGACGATTGAGGATTGAGGATTGAGGATTGAGGATTGAGTATTGATGATTGAGGATTGAAGTTTGAGTATTGAGGATTGAAGATTGAGGATTGAGGATTGAGGATTGAGGATTGAGGATTGAAGATTGAGGATTGAGGATTGAGGATTGAGGATTGAGGATTGAAGATTGAGGATTGGGTTTTGAGGACTGAGGATCGAGGATTGCCGATTGAGTATTGAGGATTGAAGATTGAGGACTGAGGATTGAGGATTGAGGATTGGGTATTGAGGATTGAAGAATGAGGATTGAGGATTGAGGATTGAGGATTGAGGATTGAGGATTGAAGACTGAGTATTCAGGATTGAAGATTGACGATTGAGGATTGAGGATTGAAGATTGAGGATTCGGTATTGAGGATTGAAGAATGAGGATTGAGGAGTGAGGACTGAGGATTGAGGATTGCAGATTGAGTATTGAGGATTGAAGATTGAGGACTGAGGATTGAGGATTGAGGATTGACGATTGAGGATTGAGGATTGAGGATTGAGGATTGAGGATTGAAGGTTGGGGATTCCGTATTGAGGATAGAACATTGAGGATTGAGGATTGAGTATTGAGGATTGAGGTTTGAGGATTGAAGATTGAATATTGATGATTGAAGATTGAGGATCGAGGATTGAGCGTTGTGGATTGAGGACGAGGACTGAAGGTTGAGTATTGATGTTTGAGGTCTGAGGATTGAGGAATGAGGATTGAGAATTGAGGGTTGAGGATTGAGGATTGAAGATTGAGGATTGGGTGTTGAGGATTGAAGAATGAGGATTGAGGATTGAGGATTGAGTATTGAGGATTGAAGATTGAGTATTGAGGATTGAAGATTGAGCATTGAGGATTGAGGATTGAGGATTGAGGATTGAGGATTGAGGATTACGGATAGAAGATTGAGGATTGGGTGTTGAGGATTGAAGAATGAGGATTGAGGATTGAGGATTGAGGATTGAGGATTGAAGATTGAGTATTGAGGATTGAAGATTGAGGATTGAGTATTGAGGATTGATGATTGAGGATTGAGGATCGAGGATTGCGGATAGAAGATTGAGGACTGGGTATTGCGGATTGAACATTGAGGATTGAGGATTGAGGATTGAGGATTGAGGATTGAGGATTGAGAATTGAGGATTGAGGATTGAGGATTGAAGATTGAGGATTGGGTATTGAGGATTGAAGAATGAGGATTGAGGATTGAGGATTGCGGATTGAGGATTGAGGATTGAAGACTGAGTATTGCGGATTGAAGATTGAGGATTGAGGAGTGAGTATTGAAGATTGAGGATTTGGGACTGAGGATTGAAGATTGAGGATTGAGGATTGAGTATTGAGGATTGAGGATTGAAGATTGAGGATTGGGTATTGAGGATTGAAGAATGAGGATTGAGGATTGAGGATTGAGCATTGAGTATTGAGGATTGAAGATTGACGATTGAGGATTGAGGATTGAGGATTGAGGATTGAGGATTGAGGATTGAGGATTGAAGATTGAGTATTGAGGATTGAAGATTGAGGATTGAGGATTGAGTATTGAGGATTGAGGATTGAAGATTGAGTACTGAGGATTGAAGATTAAGATTGAGGATTGAGGATTGGGGATTGAGGATTGAGGATTGAGGATTGAAGATTGAGTATTGAGGATTGAAGATTGAGGATTGAGGATTGAGGATTGAGGATTGAGGATTGAGGATTGAGGATTGAAGATTGAGGATTGGGTATTGAGGATCGAAGAATGAGGATTGAGGATTGAGGATTGAGGATTGAGGATTGAGGATTGAGGATTGAAGACTGAGTATTGAGGATTGAAGGTTGAGGATTTGGGACTGAGGATTGAAGATTGAGGATTGAGGATTGAGGATTGAGGATTGAGGATTGAGGATTGAGGATTGAGGATTGAAGATTGAGGATTGGGTATTGAGGATTGAAGAATGAGGATTGAGGATTGAGGATTGAGGATTGAGTATTGAAGATTGAGTATTCAGGATTGAAGATTGACGATTGAGGATTGAGGATTGAGGATTGAGGATTGAGGTTTGAGGATTGATGATTGAGGATTGAAGTTTGAGTATTGAGGATTGAAGATTGTGGATTGAGGATTGAGGATTGAGTATTGAGGATTGAAGGTTGAGTATTGAGGATTGAAGATTGACGATTGAGGATTGAGGATTGAGGATTGAGGATTGAGGTTTGAGGATTGAGGTTTGAGGATTGAAGATTGAGGATTGGGTATTGAGGATTGAAGAATGAGGATTGAGGATTGAGGATTGCGGATTGAGGATTGAGGATTGAAGACTGAGTATTGTGGATTGAAGATTGAGGATTGAGGATTGAGGATTGAGGATTGAGGATTGAGGATTGAGGATTGAAGATTGAGGATTGGGTATTGAGGATTGAAGAATGAGGATTGAGGATTGAGGATTGAGGATTGAGGATTGAGTATTGAAGATTGAGTATTCAGGATTGAAGATTGACGATTGAGGATTGAGGATTGAGGATTGAGGATTGAGTATTGATGATTGAGGATTGAAGTTTGAGTATTGAGGATTGAAGATTGAGGATTGAGGATTGAGGATTGTGGTTTGAGGATTGAAGATTGAGGATTGAGGATTGAGGATTGAGGATTGAGGATTGAAGATTGAGGATTGGGTATTGAGCATTGAAGAATGAGGATTGAGTATTGAGTATTGAAGATTGAGTATTGAGTATTGAAGATTGAGGATTGAGGAATGAGGATTGAGGATTGAGGATTGAAGATTGCGTACTGAGGATTGAAGATTAAGATTGAAGATTGAGGATTGAGGATTGAGGATTGAGGATTGAGGATTGAAGATTGAGGATTGCGTATTGAGGATAGAACATTGAGGATTGAGGATTGAGTATTGAGGATTGAGGATTGAGGATTGAAGATTGAATATTGATGATTGAAGATTGAGGATCGAGGATTGAGTGTTGTGGATTGAGGACGAGGACTGAGGGTAGAGTATTGATGTTTAAGGTCTGAGGATTGAGGATTGAGGATTGAGAATTGAGGATTGAGGAGTGAGGATTGAAGATTGAGGATTGGGTGTTGAGGATTGAAGAATGAGGATTGAGGATTGAGGATTGAGTATTGAGGATTGAAGATTAAGTATTGAGGATTGAAGATTGAGGATTGAGGATTGAGGATTGAGGATTGAGGATTGAGGATTGCGGATAGAAGATTGAGGATTGGGAATTGCGGATTGAACATTGAGGATTGAGGGTTGAGGATTGAGGATTGAGGATTGAGGACTGAAGATTGAATATTGATGATTGAAGATTGAGGATTGAGGATTGATGGTTGTGGATTGAGGACGAGGACTGAGGGTTGACTATTGCTGTTTGAGGTCTGAGGATTGAGGATTGAGGATTGAGAATTGAGTATTGAGGATTGAGGATTGAAGAATGAGGATTGGGTATTGCGGATTGAAGAATGAGGATTGAGGATTGAGGACTGAGGATTGAGGATTGAAGACTGAGTGTTGAGGGTTGAGTGATGAGAATTGATGTTTGTGGATAGATATTTGAAGATTGCAGATTGAGTATTGAGTATTGAAAACTGTGAATTGATGATATTCTCTTGAGGATTGAGGATTGACAGCTGATTGTTGAGGACTGAGGGCTGAAGGTTGATGATTGAGGATTGAGGATTCAGGATTGTGGTTTGACGACCGAGGATTGCGGATTGAGGATTGAGGATTGAGAATTGAAGATTGAGGATTGAGTATTGGGGGTTGTGGATTGAGGACGAGGACTGACGGTTGAGTATCGAGTATTGAGGATTGAGGATTGAAGATTGAGTATTGAGGATTGAACATTGACGATTGAGGATTGCGTACTGAGGATAGAACATTGAGGATTGAGGATTGAGTATTGAGGATTGAGGATTGAGGATTGAAGATTGAATATTGATGATTGAAGATTGAGGATCGAGGATTGAGTGTTGTGGACTGAGGACGAGGACTGAGGTTAGAGTATTGATGTTTAAGGTCTGGGAGTTGAGGATTGAGGATTGAGTATTGAGGATTGAGGATTGAGGATTGAAGATTGAGGATTGGGTGTTGAGGATTGAAGAATGAGGATTGAGGATTGAGGATTGAGTATTGAGGATTGAAGATTGAGTATTGAGGATTGAAGATTGAGGATTGAGGATTGATGGTTGTGGATTGAGGACAAGGACTGAGGGTTGGCTATTGCTGTTTGAGGTCTGAGGATTGAGGATTGAGGATTGAGAATTGAGGATTGAGGATTGAGGATTGAGGATTGAGGATTGAGGATTGAGGATTGAGAATTGAGGATTGAGGATTGAGGATTGAAGATTGAGGATTGGGTATTGAGGATTGAAGAATGAGGATTGAGGATTGAGGATTGCGGATTGAGGATTGAGGATTGAAGACTGAGTATTGAGGATTGAAGATTGAGGATTGAGGAGTGAGTATTGAAGATTGAGGATTTGGGACTGAGGATTGAAGATTGAGGATTGAGGATTGAGGATTGAGGATTGACTATTGAAGATTGAGTATTCAGGATTGAAGATTGACGATTGAGGATTGAGGATTGAGGATTGAGGTTTGAGGATTGATGATTGAGGATTGAAGTTTGAGTATTGAGGATTGAAGACTGAGGATTGAGGATTGAGGACTGAAGATTGAGGATTGGGTATTGAGGATTGAAGAATGAGGATTGAGGATTATGGATTGAGGATTGAGTATTGAAGATTGAGTATTCAGGATTGAAGATTGACGATTGAGGATTGAGGATTGAGTATTGAGGATTGAGGTTTGAGGATTGAGGATTGAAGTTTGAGTATTGAGGATTGAAGACTGAGGATTGAGGATTGAGGATTGAGGATTGTGGATTGAGGATTGAGGATTGCGGATAGAAGATTGAGGATTGGGTATTGCGGATTGAACATTGAGGATTGAGGGTTGAGGATTGAGGATTGAGGATTGAGGACTGAAGATTGAATATTGATGATTGAAGATTGAGGATTGAGGATTGATGGTTGTGGATTGAGGACGAGGACTGAGGGTTGACTATTGCTGTTTGAGGTCTGAGGATTGAGGATTGAGGATTGAGAATTGAGGATTGAGGATTGAGGATTGAGGATTGAGGATTGAGGATTGAGGATTGAGAATTGAGGATTGAGGATTGAGGATTGAAGATTGAGGATTGGGTATTGAGGATTGAAGAATGAGGATTGAGGATTGAGGATTGCGGATTGAGGATTGAGGTTTGAAGACTGAGTATTGAGGATTGAAGATTGAGGATTGAGGATTGAGGATTGAGGATTGAGGATTGAGGATTGAAGATTGAGGATTGGGTATTGAGGATTGAAGAATGAGGATTGAGGATTGAGGATTGAGGATTGAGAATTGAGGATTGAGGATTGAAGATTGAGGATTGGGTATTGAGGATTGAAGAATGAGGATTGAGGATTGAGGATTGAGGATTGAGGATTGAGTATTGAAGATTGAGTATTCAGGATTGAAGATTGACGATTGAGGATTGAGGATTGAGGATTGAGGATTGAGTATTGATGATTGAGGATTGAAGTTTGAGTATTGAGGATTGAAGATTGAGGATTGAGGATTGAGGATTGAGGATTGAGGATTGAAGATTGAGGATTGAGGATTGAGGATTGAGGATTGAGGATTGAAGATTGAGGATTGGGTATTGAGCATTGAAGAATGAGGATTGAGTATTGAGTATTGAGGATTGAGTATTGACGATTGAGTATTGAGGGTTGAAGATTGACGATTGAGGATTGAGGATTGAGGATTGAGGATTGAGGATTGAGGATTGAGGATTGAAGATTGAGTATTGAGTATTGAAGATTGAGGATTGAGGAATGAGGATTGAGGATTGAGGATTGAAGATTGCGTACTGAGGATTGAAGATTAAGATTGAAGATTGAGGATTTGAGGATTGAGGATTGAGGATGGAGGATTGAAGATTGAGGATTGCGTATTGAGGATAGAACATTGAGGATTGAGGATTGAGTATTGAGGATTGAGGATTGAGGATTGAAGATTGAATATTGATGATTGAAGATTGAGGGTCGAGGATTGAGTGTTGTGGATTGAGGACGAGGACTGAGGGTAGAGTATTGATGTTTAAGGTCTGAGGATTGAGGATTGAGGATTGAGAATTGAGGATTGAGGAGTGAGGACTGAAGATTGAGGATTGGGTGTTGAGGATTGAAGAATGAGGATTGAGGATTGAGGATTGAGTATTGAGGATTGAAGATTAAGTATTGAGGATTGAAGATTGAGGATTGAGGATTGAGGATTGAGGATTGAGGATTGAGGATTGCGGATTGAGGACTGAGGATTGAGGATTGAAGACTGAGTGTTGAGGGTTGAGTGATGAGAATTGATGTTTGTGGATAGAGATTTGAAGATTGCAGATTGAGTATTGAGTATTGAAAACTGTGAATTGATGATATTCTCTTGAGGATTGAAGATTGACAACTGATTGTTGAGGACTGAGGGCTGAAGGTTGAGGATTGAGGATTGAGGATTCAGGATTGTGGTTTGACGACCGAGGATTGAGGATTGAGGATTGAGAATTGAAGATTGAGGATTGAGTATTGGGGGTTGTGGATTGAGGACGAGGACTGAGGGTAGAGTATTGATGTTTAAGGTCTGAGAGTTGAGGATTCAGGATTGAGTATTGAGGATTGAGGATTGAGGATTGAAGATTGAGGATTGGGTATTGCGGATTGAAGAATGAGGATTGAGGATTGAGGACTGAGGATTGAGGATTGAAGACTGAGTGTTGAGGGTTGAGTGATGAGAATTGATGTTTGTGGATAGAGATTTGAAGATTGCAGATTGAGTATTGAGTATTGAAAACTGTGAATTGATGATATTCTCTTGAGGATTGAGGATTGACAACTGATTGTTGAGGACTGAGGGCTGAAGGTTGAGGATTGAGGATTGAGGGTTCAGGATTGTGGTTTGACGACCGAGGATTGAGGATTGAGGATTGAGGATTGAGAATTGAAGATTGAGGATTGAGTATTGGGGGTTGTGGATTGAGGACGAGGACTGACGGTTGAGTATCGAGTATTGAGGATTGAGGATTGAAGATTGAGTATTGAGGATTGAATATTGACGATTGAGGATTGCGTATTGAGGATAGAACATTGAGGATTGAGGATTGAGTATTGAGGATTGAGGATTGAGGATTGAAGATTGAATATTGATGATTGAAGATTGAGGATCGAGGATTGAGTGTTGTGGATTGAGGACGAGGACTGAGGGTAGAGTATTGACGTTTAAGGTCTGAGAGTTGAGGATTGAGGATTGAGTATTGAGGATTGAGGATTGAGGATTGAAGATTCAGGATTGGGTGTTGAGGATTGAAGAATGAGAATTGAGGATTGAGGATTGAGTATTGAGGATTGAAGATTGAGTATTGAGGATTGAAGATTGAGGATTGAGGATTGAGGATTGATGATTGAGGATTGAGGATTGCGGATAGAAGATTGAGGATTGGGTATTGCGGATTGAACATTGAGGATTGAGGGTTGAGGATTGAGGATTGAGGATTGAGGACTGAAATTGAATATTGATGATTGAAGGTTGAGGATTGAGGATTGATGGTTGTGGATTGAGGACGAGGACTGAGGGTTGGCTATTGCTGAGGTCTGAGGATTGAGGATTGAGGATTGAGAATTGAGGATTGAGGATTGAGGATTGAGGATTGAGGATTGAGGATTGAGGATTGAGAATTGAGGATTGAGGATTGAGGATTGAGGATTGAGGATTGAGGATTGAAGATTGAGGATTGGGTATTGAGCATTGAAGAATGAGGATTGAGTATTGAGTATTGAGGATTGAGTATTGACGATTGAGTATTCAGGGTTGAAGATTGACGATTGAGGATTGAGGATTGAGGATTGAGGATTGAGGTTTGAGGATTGATGATTGAGGATTGAAGTTTGAGTATTGAGGATTGAAGATTGTGGATTGAGGATTGAGGATTGAGTATTGAGGATTGAAGGTTGAGTATTGAGTATTGAAGAATGACGATTGAGGATTGAGGATTAAGGATTGAGTATTGAAGATTGATTATTCAGGATTGAAGATTGACGATTGAGGATTGAGGATTGAGGATTGAGGATTGAGGTTTGAGGATTGAGGTTTGAGGATTGAAGATTGAGGATTGGGTATTGAGGATTGAAGAATGAGGATTGAGGATTGAGGATTGCGGATTGAGGATTGAGGATTGAAGACTGAGTATTGAGGATTGAAGATTGAGGATTCAGGATTGAGGATTGAGGATTGAGGATTGAGGATTGAGGATTGAAGATTGAGGATTGGGTATTGAGGATTGAAGAATGAGGATTGAGGATTGAGGATTGAGGATTGAGTATTGAGTATTGAAGATTGAGTATTCAGGATTGAAGATTGACGATTGAGGATTGAGGATTGAGGATTGAGGATTGAGTATTGATGATTAGAGGATTGAAGTTTGAGTATTGAGGATTGAAGATTGAGGATTGAGGATTGAGGATTGAGGATTGAGGATTGAAGATTGAGGATTGAGGATTGAGGATTGAGGATTGAGGATTGAAGATTGAGGATTGGGTATTGAGCATTGAAGAATGAGGATTGAGTATTGAGTATTGAGGATTGAGTATTGACGATTGAGTATTGAGGATTGAAGATTGACGATTGAGGATTGAGGATTGAGGATTGAGGATTGAGGATTGAGGATTGAGGATTGAGGATTGAAGATTGAGTATTGAGTATTGAAGATTGAGGATTGAGGAATGAGGATTGAGGATTGAGGATTGAAGATTGCGTACTGAGGATTGAAGATTAAGATTGAAGATTGAGGATTTGAGGATTGAGGATTGAGGATTGAGGATTGAAGATTGAGGATTGCGTATTGAGGATAGAACATTGAGGATTGAGGATTGAGTATTGAGGATTGAGGATTGAGGATTGAAGATTGAATATTGATGATTGAAGATTGAGGGTCGAGGATTGAGTGTTGTGGATTGAGGACGAGGACTGAGGGTAGAGTATTGATGTTTAAGGTCTGAGGATTGAGGATTGAGGATTGAGAATTGAGGATTGAGGAGTGAGGATTGAAGATTGAGGATTGGGTGTTGAGGATTGAAGAATGAGGATTGAGGATTGAGGATTGAGTATTGAGGATTGAAGATTAAGTATTGAGGATTGAAGATTGAGATGAGGATTGAGGATTGAGGATTGAGATTGAGGATTGAGGATTGCGGATTGAGGACTGAGGATTGAGGATTGAGGACTGAGTGTTGAGGGTTGAGTGTTGAGAATTGATGTTTGTGGATAGAGATTTGAAGATTGCAGATTGAGTATTGAGTATTGAAAACTGTGAATTGATGATATTCTCTTGAGGATTGAGGATTGACAACTGATTGTTGAGGACTGAGGGCTGAAGGTTGAGGATTGATGATTGAGGATTCAGGATTGTGGTTTGACGACCGAGGATTGAGGATTGAGGATTGAGAATTGAAGATTGAGGATTGAGTATTGGGGGTTGTGGATTGAGGACGAGGACTGAGGGTAGAGTATTGATGTTTAAGGTCTGAGAGTTGAGGATTGAGGATTGAGTATTGAGGATTGAGGATTGAGGATTGAAGATTGAGGATTGCGTATTGAGGATAGAACATTGAGGATTGAGGATTGAGTATTGAGGATTGATGATTGAGGATTGAAGATTGAATATTGATGATTGAATATTCAGGATCGAGGATTGAGTGTTGTGGATTGAGGACGAGGACTGAGGGTAGAGTATTGATGTTTGAGGTCTGAGGATTGAGGATTGAGGATTGAGAATTGAGGATTGAGGATTGAGGATCGAAGATTGAGGATTGGGTGTTGAGGATTGAAGAATGAGGATTGAGGATTGCAGATTGAGTATTGAGGATTGAAGATTGAGGGCTAAGGATTGAGGATTGAGGATTGACGATTGAGGATTGAGGATTGAGGATTGAGGATTGAGGATTGAAGGTTGAGGATTGCGTATTGAGGATAGAACATTGAGGATTGAGGATTGAGTATTGAGGATTGGGGATTGAGGATTGAAGATTGAATATTGATGATTGAAAATTGAGGATCGAGGATTGAGCGTTGTGGATTGAGGACGAGGACTGAGGGTTGAGAATTGATGTTTGAGGTCTGAGGATTGAGGAATGAGGATTGAGAATTGAGGGTTGAGGATTGAGGATTGGAGATTGAGGATTGGGTGTTGAGGATTGCAGAATGAGGATTGAGGATTGAGGATTGAGGATTGAGGATTGAAGATTGAGTATTGAGGATTGAAGATTGAGGATTGAGGATTGAGGATTGAGGATTGAGGATTGAGGATTGAAGATTGAGGATTGGGTATTGCGGATTGAAGAATGAGGATTGAGGATTGAGGACTGAGGATTGAGGATTGAAGACTGAGTGTTGAGGGTTGAGTGATGAGAATTGATGTTTGTGGATAGAGATTTGAAGATTGCAGATTGAGTATTGAGTATTGAAAACTGTGAATTGATGATATTCTCTTGAGGATTGAGGATTGACAACTGATTGTTGAGGACTGAGGGCTGAAGGTTGAGGATTGAGGATTGAGGGTTCAGGATTGTGGTTTGACGACCGAGGATTGAGGATTGAGGATTGAGGATTGAGAATTGAAGATTGAGGATTGAGTATTGGGGGTTGTGGATTGAGGACGAGGACTGACGGTTGAGTATCGAGTATTGAGGATTGAGGATTGAAGATTGAGTATTGAGGATTGAATATTGACGATTGAGGATTGCGTATTGAGGATAGAACATTGAGGATTGAGGATTGAGGATTGAGGATTGAGGATTGAGGATTGAAGATTGAATATTGATGATTGAAGATTGAGGATCGAGGATTGAGTGTTGTGGATTGAGGACGAGGACTGAGGGTAGAGTATTGACGTTTAAGGTCTGAGAGTTGAGGATTGAGGATTGAGTATTGAGGATTGAGGATTGAGGATTGAAGATTCAGGATTGGGTGTTGAGGATTGAAGAATGAGAATTGAGGATTGAGGATTGAGTATTGAGGATTGAAGATTGAGTATTGAGGATTGAAGATTGAGGATTGAGGATTGAGGATTGATGATTGAGGATTGAGGATTGCGGATAGAAGATTGAGGATTGGGTATTGCGGATTGAACATTGAGGATTGAGGGTTGAGGATTGAGGATTGAGGATTGAGGACTGAAATTGAATATTGATGATTGAAGGTTGAGGATTGAGGATTGATGGTTGTGGATTGAGGACGAGGACTGAGGGTTGGCTATTGCTGTTTGAGGTCTGAGGATTGAGGATTGAGGATTGAGAATTGAGGATTGAGGATTGAGGATTGAGGATTGAGGATTGAGGATTGAGGATTGAGAATTGAGGATTGAGGATTGAGGATTGAGGATTGAGGATTGAGGATTGAAGATTGAGGATTGGGTATTGAGCATTGAAGAATGAGGATTGAGTATTGAGTATTGAGGATTGAGTATTGACGATTGAGTATTCAGGGTTGAAGATTGACGATTGAGGATTGAGGATTGAGGATTGAGGATTGAGGTTTGAGGATTGATGATTGAGGATTGAAGTTTGAGTATTGAGGATTGAAGATTGTGGATTGAGGATTGAGGATTGAGTATTGAGGATTGAAGGTTGAGTATTGAGTATTGAAGAATGACGATTGAGGATTGAGGATTAAGGATTGAGTATTGAAGATTGAGTATTCAGGATTGAAGATTGACGATTGAGGATTGAGGATTGAGGATTGAGGATTGAGGTTTGAGGATTGAGGTTTGAGGATTGAAGATTGAGGATTGGGTATTGAGGATTGAAGAATGAGGATTGAGGATTGAGGATTGCGGATTGAGGATTGAGGATTGAAGACTGAGTATTGAGGATTGAAGATTGAGGATTGAGGATTGAGGATTGAGGATTGAGGATTGAGGATTGAGGATTGAAGATTGAGGATTGGGTATTGAGGATTGAAGAATGAGGATTGAGGATTGAGGATTGAGGATTGAGTATTGAGTATTGAAGATTGAGTATTCAGGATTGAAGATTGACGATTGAGGATTGAGGATTGAGGATTGAGGATTGAGTATTGATGATTGAGGATTGAAGTTTGAGTATTGAGGATTGAAGATTGAGGATTGAGGATTGAGGATTGAGGATTGAGGATTGAAGATTGAGGATTGAGGATTGAGGATTGAGGATTGAGGATTGAAGATTGAGGATTGGGTATTGAGCATTGAAGAATGAGGATTGAGTATTGAGTATTGAGGATTGAGTATTGACGATTGAGTATTGAGGATTGAAGATTGACGATTGAGGATTGAGGATTGAGGATTGAGGATTGAGGATTGAGGATTGAGGATTGAGGATTGAAGATTGAGTATTGAGTATTGAAGATTGAGGATTGAGGAATGAGGATTGAGGATTGAGGATTGAAGATTGCGTACTGAGGATTGAAGATTAAGATTGAAGATTGAGGATTTGAGGATTGAGGATTGAGGATTGAGGATTGAAGATTGAGGATTGCGTATTGAGGATAGAACATTGAGGATTGAGGATTGAGTATTGAGGATTGAGGATTGAGGATTGAAGATTGAATATTGATGATTGAAGATTGAGGGTCGAGGATTGAGTGTTGTGGATTGAGGACGAGGACTGAGGGTAGAGTATTGATGTTTAAGGTCTGAGGATTGAGGATTGAGGATTGAGAATTGAGGATTGAGGAGTGAGGATTGAAGATTGAGGATTGGGTGTTGAGGATTGAAGAATGAGGATTGAGGATTGAGGATTGAGTATTGAGGATTGAAGATTAAGTATTGAGGATTGAAGATTGAGGATTGAGGATTGAGGATTGAGGATTGAGGATTGAGGATTGCGGATTGAGGACTGAGGATTGAGGATTGAGGACTGAGTGTTGAGGGTTGAGTGATGAGAATTGATGTTTGTGGATAGAGATTTGAAGATTGCAGATTGAGTATTGAGTATTGAAAACTGTGAATTGATGATATTCTCTTGAGGATTGAGGATTGACAACTGATTGTTGAGGACTGAGGGCTGAAGGTTGAGGATTGAGGATTGAGGATTCAGGATTGTGGTTTGACGACCGAGGATTGAGGATTGAGGATTGAGAATTGAAGATTGAGGATTGAGTATTGGGGGTTGTGGATTGAGGACGAGGACTGAGGGTAGAGTATTGATGTTTAAGGTCTGAGAGTTGAGGATTGAGGATTGAGTATTGAGGATTGAGGATTGAGGATTGAAGATTGAGGATTGCGTATTGAGGATAGAACATTGAGGATTGAGGATTGAGTATTGAGGATTGATGATTGAGGATTGAAGATTGAATATTGATGATTGAATATTCAGGATCGAGGATTGAGTGTTGTGGATTGAGGACGAGGACTGAGGGTAGAGTATTGATGTTTGAGGTCTGAGGATTGAGGATTGAGGATTGAGAATTGAGGATTGAGGATTGAGGATTGAAGATTGAGGATTGGGTGTTGAGGATTGAAGAATGAGGATTGAGGATTGCAGATTGAGTATTGAGGATTGAAGATTGAGGGCTAAGGATTGAGGATTGAGGATTGACGATTGAGGATTGAGGATTGAGGATTGAGGATTGAGGATTGAAGGTTGAGGATTGCGTATTGAGGATAGAACATTGAGGATTGAGGATTGAGTATTGAGGATTGGGGATTGAGGATTGAAGATTGAGGATTGAGGATTGAAGATTGAGGATTGGGTATTGAGGATTGAAGAATGAGGATTGAGGATTGAGGATTGAGGATTGAGGATTGAGGGTTGAAGACTGAGTATTGATGACTGAAGATTGAGGATTGAGGAGTGAGTATTGAAGATTGAGAATTTAGGACTGAGGATTGAAGATTGAGGATTGAGGATTGAGGATTGAGGATTGAGGATTGAGGATTGAGGATTGAAGATTGAGGATTGGGTATTGAGGATTGAAGAATGAGGATTGAGTATTGAGGATTGAGGATTGAGGATTGAAGATTGAGTATTGAGGATTGAAGATTGACGATTGAGGATTGAGGATTGAGGATTGAGGATTGAGGATTGAGGATTGAGGATTGAAGATTGAGGATCGAGGATTGAGCGTTGTGGATTGAGGACGAGGACTGAGGGTTGAGTATTGATGTTTGAGGTCTGAGCATTGAGGAATGAGGATTGAGAATTGAGGGTTGAGGATTGAGGATTGAAGATTGAGGATTGGGTGTTGAGGATTGAAGAATGAGGATTGAGGATTGAGGATTGAGGATTGAGGATTGAAGATTGAGTATTGAGTATTGAAGATTGAGGATTGAGGAATGAGGATTGAGGATTGAGGATTGAAGATTGCGTACTGAGGATTGAAGATTAAGATTGAGGATTGAGGATTGAGGATTGAGGATTGAGGACTGAGGATTGAAGATTGAGGATTGCGTATTGAGGATAGAACATTGAGGATTGAGGATTGAGTATTGAGGATTGAGGATTGAGGATTGAAGATTGAATATTGATGATTGAAGATTGAGGATCGAGGATTGAGTGTTGCGCGTTGAGGACGAGGACTGAGGGTAGAGTATTGATGTTTAAGGTCTGAGGATTGAGGATTGAGGATTGAGGATTGAGGATTGAAGATTGAGGATTGGGTTTTGAGGACTGAGGATCGAGGATTGCCGATTGAGTATTGAGGATTGAAGATTGAGGACTGAGGATTGAGGATTGAGGATTGGGTATTGAGGATTGAAGAATGAGGATTGAGGATTGAGGATTGAGGATTGAGGATTGAGGATTGAAGACTGAGTATTCAGGATTGAAGATTGACGATTGAGGATTGAGGATTGAAGATTGAGGATTCGGTATTGAGGATTGAAGAATGAGGATTGAGGAGTGAGGACTGAGGATTGAGGATTGCAGATTGAGTATTGAGGATTGAAGATTGAGGACTGAGGATTGAGGATTGAGGATTGACGATTGAGGATTGAGGATTGAGGATTGAGGATTGAGGATTGAAGGTTGGGGATTCCGTATTGAGGATAGAACATTGAGGATTGAGGATTGAGTATTGAGGATTGAGGATTGAGGATTGAAGATTGAATATTGATGATTGAAGATTGAGGATCGAGGATTGAGCGTTGTGGATTGAGGACGAGGACTGAAGGTTGAGTATTGATGTTTGAGGTCTGAGGATTGAGGAATGAGGATTGAGAATTGAGGGTTGAGGATTGAGGATTGAAGATTGAGGATTGGGTGTTGAGGATTGAAGAATGAGGATTGAGGATTGAGGATTGAGTATTGAGGATTGAAGATTGAGTATTGAGGATTGAAGATTGAGCATTGAGGATTGAGGATTGAGGATTGAGGATTGAGGATTGAGGATTGCGGATAGAAGATTGAGGATTGGGTGTTGAGGATTGAAGAATGAGGATTGAGGATTGAGGATTGAGGATTGAGGATTGAAGATTGAGTATTGAGGATTGAAGATTGAGGATTGAGTATTGAGGATTGATGATTGAGGATTGAGGATCGAGGATTGCGGATAGAAGATTGAGGACTGGGTATTGCGGATTGAACATTGAGGATTGAGGATTGAGGATTGAGGATTGAGGATTGAGGATTGAGAATTGAGGATTGAGGATTGAGGATTGAAGATTGAGGATTGGGTATTGAGGATTGAAGAATGAGGATTGAGGATTGAGGATTGCGGATTGAGGATTGAGGATTGAAGACTGAGTATTGCGGATTGAAGATTGAGGATTGAGGAGTGAGTATTGAAGATTGAGGATTTGGGACTGAGGATTGAAGATTGAGGATTGAGGATTGAGTATTGAGGATTGAGGATTGAAGATTGAGGATTGGGTATTGAGGATTGAAGAATGAGGATTGAGGATTGAGGATTGAGCATTGAGTATTGAGGATTGAAGATTGACGATTGAGGATTGAGGATTGAGGATTGAGGATTGAGGATTGAGGATTGAGGATTGAGGATTGAAGATTGAGTATTGAGGATTGAAGATTGAGGATTGAGGATTGAGTATTGAGGATTGAGGATTGAAGATTGAGTACTGAGGATTGAAGATTAAGATTGAGGATTGAGGATTGGGGATTGAGGATTGAGGATTGAGGATTGAAGATTGAGTATTGAGGATTGAAGATTGAGGATTGAGGATTGAGGATTGAGGATTGAGGATTGAGGATTGAGGATTGAAGATTGAGGATTGGGTATTGAGGATCGAAGAATGAGGATTGAGGATTGAGGATTGAGGATTGAGGATTGAGGATTGAGGATTGAAGACTGAGTATTGAGGATTGAAGGTTGAGGATTTGGGACTGAGGATTGAAGATTGAGGATTGAGGATTGAGGATTGAGGATTGAGGATTGAGGATTGAGGATTGAGGATTGAAGATTGAGGATTGGGTATTGAGGATTGAAGAATGAGGATTGAGGATTGAGGATTGAGGATTGAGTATTGAAGATTGAGTATTCAGGATTGAAGATTGACGATTGAGGATTGAGGATTGAGGATTGAGGATTGAGGTTTGAGGATTGATGATTGAGGATTGAAGTTTGAGTATTGAGGATTGAAGATTGTGGATTGAGGATTGAGGATTGAGTATTGAGGATTGAAGGTTGAGTATTGAGGATTGAAGATTGACGATTGAGGATTGAGGATTGAGGATTGAGGATTGAGGTTTGAGGATTGAGGTTTGAGGATTGAAGATTGAGGATTGGGTATTGAGGATTGAAGAATGAGGATTGAGGATTGAGGATTGCGGATTGAGGATTGAGGATTGAAGACTGAGTATTGTGGATTGAAGATTGAGGATTGAGGATTGAGGATTGAGGATTGAAGATTGAGGATTGAGGATTGAAGATTGAGGATTGGGTATTGAGGATTGAAGAATGAGGATTGAGGATTGAGGATTGAGGATTGAGGATTGAGTATTGAAGATTGAGTATTCAGGATTGAAGATTGACGATTGAGGATTGAGGATTGAGAATTGAGGATTGAGTATTGATGATTGAGGATTGAAGTTTGAGTATTGAGGATTGAAGATTGAGGATTGAGGATTGAGGATTGTGGTTTGAGGATTGAAGATTGAGGATTGAGGAATGAGGATTGAGGATTGAGGATTGAAGATTGCGTACTGAGGATTGAAGATTAAGATTGAAGATTGAGGATTGAGGATTGAGGATTGAGGATTGAGGATTGAAGATTGAGGATTGCGTATTGAGGATAGAACATTGAGGATTGAGGATTGAGTATTGAGGATTGAGGATTGAGGATTGCGGATAGAAGATTGAGGATTGGGAATTGCGGATTGAACATTGAGGATTGAGGGTTGAGGATTGAGGATTGAGGATTGAGGACTGAAGATTGAATATTGATGATTGAAGATTGAGGATTGAGGATTGATGGTTGTGGATTGAGGACGAGGACTGAGGGTTGACTATTGCTGTTTGAGGTCTGAGGATTGAGGATTGAGGATTGAGAATTGAGTATTGAGGATTGAGGATTGAAGAATAAGGATTGGGTATTGCGGATTGAAGAATGAGGATTGAGGATTGAGGACTGAGGATTGAGGATTGAAGACTGAGTGTTGAGGGTTGAGTGATGAGAATTGATGTTTGTGGATAGAGATTTGAAGATTGCAGATTGAGTATTGAGTATTGAAAACTGTGAATTGATGATATTCTCTTGAGGATTGAGGATTGACAGCTGATTGTTGAGGACTGAGGGCTGAAGGTTGATGATTGAGGATTGAGGATTCAGGATTGTGGTTTGACGACCGAGGATTGCGGATTGAGGATTGAGGATTGAGAATTGAAGATTGAGGATTGAGTATTGGGGGTTGTGGATTGAGGACGAGGACTGACGGTTGAGTATCGAGTATTGAGGATTGAGGATTGAAGATTGAGTATTGAGGATTGAACATTGACGATTGAGGATTGCGTATTGAGGATAGAACATTGAGGATTGAGGATTGAGTATTGAGGATTGAGGATTGAGGATTGAAGATTGAATATTGATGATTGAAGATTGAGGATCGAGGATTGAGTGTTGTGGACTGAGGACGAGGACTGAGGTTAGAGTATTGATGTTTAAGGTCTGGGAGTTGAGGATTGAGGATTGAGTATTGAGGATTGAGGATTGAGGATTGAAGATTGAGGATTGGGTGTTGAGGATTGAAGAATGAGGATTGAGGATTGAGGATTGAGTATTGAGGATTGAAGATTGAGTATTGAGGATTGAAGATTGAGGATTGAGGATTGATGGTTGTGGATTGAGGACAAGGACTGAGGGTTGGCTATTGCTGTTTGAGGTCTGAGGATTGAGGATTGAGGATTGAGAATTGAGGATTGAGGATTGAGGATTGAGGATTGAGGATTGAGGATTGAGGATTGAGAATTGAGGATTGAGGATTGAGGATTGAAGATTGAGGATTGGGTATTGAGGATTGAAGAATGAGGATTGAGGATTGAGGATTGCGGATTGAGGATTGAGGATTGAAGACTGAGTATTGAGGATTGAAGATTGAGGATTGAGGAGTGAGTATTGAAGATTGAGGATTTGGGACTGAGGATTGAAGATTGAGGATTGAGGATTGAGGATTGAGGATTGACTATTGAAGATTGAGTATTCAGGATTGAAGATTGACGATTGAGGATTGAGGATTGAGGATTGAGGTTTGAGGATTGATGATTGAGGATTGAAGTTTGAGTATTGAGGATTGAAGACTGAGGATTGAGGATTGAGGACTGAAGATTGAGGATTGGGTATTGAGGATTGAAGAATGAGGATTGAGGATTATGGATTGAGGATTGAGTATTGAAGATTGAGTATTCAGGATTGAAGATTGACGATTGAGGATTGAGGATTGAGTATTGAGGATTGAGGTTTGAGGATTGAGGATTGAAGTTTGAGTATTGAGGATTGAAGACTGAGGATTGAGGATTGAGGATTGAGGATTGTGGATTGAGGATTGAGGATTGCGGATAGAAGATTGAGGATTGGGTATTGCGGATTGAACATTGAGGATTGAGGGTTGAGGATTGAGGATTGAGGATTGAGGACTGAAGGTTGAATATTGATGATTGAAGATTGAGGATTGAGGATTGATGGTTGTGGATTGAGGACGAGGACTGAGGGTTGACTATTGCTGTTTGAGGTCTGAGGATTGAGGATTGAGGATTGAGAATTGAGGATTGAGGATTGAGGATTGAGGATTGAGGATTGAGGATTGAGGATTGAGAATTGAGGATTGAGGATTGAGGATTGAAGATTGAGGATTGGGTATTGAGGATTGAAGAATGAGGATTGAGGATTGAGGATTGCGGATTGAGGATTGAGGTTTGAAGACTGAGTATTGAGGATTGAAGATTGAGGATTGAGGATTGAGGATTGAGGATTGAGGATTGAGGATTGAAGATTGAGGATTGGGTATTGAGGATTGAAGAATGAGGATTGAGGATTGAGGATTGAGGATTGAGAATTGAGGATTGAGGATTGAAGATTGAGGATTGGGTATTGAGGATTGAAGAATGAGGATTGAGGAATGAGGATTGAGGATTGAGGATTGAAGATTGCGTACTGAGGATTGAAGATTAAGATTGAAGATTGAGGATTTGAGGATTGAGGATTGAGGATGGAGGATTGAAGATTGAGGATTGCGTATTGAGGATAGAACATTGAGGATTGAGGATTGAGTATTGAGGATTGAGGATTGAGGATTGAAGATTGAATATTGATGATTGAAGATTGAGGGTCGAGGATTGAGTGTTGTGGATTGAGGACGAGGACTGAGGGTAGAGTATTGATGTTTAAGGTCTGAGGATTGAGGATTGAGGATTGAGAATTGAGGATTGAGGAGTGAGGACTGAAGATTGAGGATTGGGTGTTGAGGATTGAAGAATGAGGATTGAGGATTGAGGATTGAGTATTGAGGATTGAAGATTAAGTATTGAGGATTGAAGATTGAGGATAGAGGATTGAGGATTGAGGACTGAGGATTGAGGATTGCGGATTGAGGACTGAGGATTGAGGATTGAAGACTGAGTGTTGAGGGTTGAGTGATGAGAATTGATGTTTGTGGATAGAGATTTGAAGATTGCAGATTGAGTATTGAGTATTGAAAACTGTGAATTGATGATATTCTCTTGAGGATTGAAGATTGACAACTGATTGTTGAGGACTGAGGGCTGAAGGTTGAGGATTGAGGATTGAGGATTCAGGATTGTGGTTTGACGACCGAGGATTGAGGATTGAGGATTGAGAATTGAAGATTGAGGATTGAGTATTGGGGGTTGTGGATTGAGGACGAGGACTGAGGGTAGAGTATTGATGTTTAAGGTCTGAGAGTTGAGGATTCAGGATTGAGTATTGAGGATTGAGGATTGAGGATTGAAGATTGAGGATTGGGTATTGCGGATTGAAGAATGAGGATTGAGGATTGAGGACTGAGGATTGAGGATTGAAGACTGAGTGTTGAGGGTTGAGTGATGAGAATTGATGTTTGTGGATAGAGATTTGAAGATTGCAGATTGAGTATTGAGTATTGAAAACTGTGAATTGATGATATTCTCTTGAGGATTGAGGATTGACAACTGATTGTTGAGGACTGAGGGCTGAAGGTTGAGGATTGAGGATTGAGGGTTCAGGATTGTGGTTTGACGACCGAGGATTGAGGATTGAGGATTGAGGATTGAGAATTGAAGATTGAGGATTGAGTATTGGGGGTTGTGGATTGAGGACGAGGACTGACGGTTGAGTATCGAGTATTGAGGATTGAGGATTGAAGATTGAGTATTGAGGATTGAATATTGACGATTGAGGATTGCGTATTGAGGATAGAACATTGAGGATTGAGGATTGAGTATTGAGGATTGAGGATTGAGGATTGAAGATTGAATATTGATGATTGAAGATTGAGGATCGAGGATTGAGTGTTGTGGATTGAGGACGAGGACTGAGGGAAGAGTATTGACGTTTAAGGTCTGAGAGTTGAGGATTGAGGATTGAGTATTGAGGATTGAGGATTGAGGATTGAAGATTCAGGATTGGGTGTTGAGGATTGAAGAATGAGAATTGAGGATTGAGGATTGAGTATTGAGGATTGAAGATTGAGTATTGAGGATTGAAGATTGAGGATTGAGGATTGAGGATTGATGATTGAGGATTGAGGATTGCGGATAGAAGATTGAGGATTGGGTATTGCGGATTGAACATTGAGGATTGAGGGTTGAGGATTGAGGATTGAGGATTGAGGACTGAAATTGAATATTGATGATTGAAGGTTGAGGATTGAGGATTGATGGTTGTGGATTGAGGACGAGGACTGAGGGTTGGCTATTGCTGTTTGAGGTCTGAGGATTGAGGATTGAGGATTGAGAATTGAGGATTGAGGATTGAGGATTGAGGATTGAGGATTGAGGATTGAGGATTGAGAATTGAGGATTGAGGATTGAGGATTGAGGATTGAGGATTGAGGATTGAAGATTGAGGATTGGGTATTGAGCATTGAAGAATGAGGATTGAGTATTGAGTATTGAGGATTGAGTATTGACGATTGAGTATTCAGGGTTGAAGATTGACGATTGAGGATTGAGGATTGAGGATTGAGGATTGAGGTTTGAGGATTGATGATTGAGGATTGAAGTTTGAGTATTGAGGATTGAAGATTGTGGATTGAGGATTGAGGATTGAGTATTGAGGATTGAAGGTTGAGTATTGAGTATTGAAGAATGACGATTGAGGATTGAGGATTAAGGATTGAGTATTGAAGATTGAGTATTCAGGATTGAAGATTGACGATTGAGGATTGAGGATTGAGGATTGAGGATTGAGGTTTGAGGATTGAGGTTTGAGGATTGAAGATTGAGGATTGGGTATTGAGGATTGAAGAATGAGGATTGAGGATTGAGGATTGCGGATTGAGGATTGAGGATTGAAGACTGAGTATTGAGGATTGAAGATTGAGGATTGAGGATTGAGGATTGAGGATTGAGGATTGAGGATTGAGGATTGAAGATTGAGGATTGGGTATTGAGGATTGAAGAATGAGGATTGAGGATTGAGGATTGAGGATTGAGTATTGAGTATTGAAGATTGAGTATTCAGGATTGAAGATTGACGATTGAGGATTGAGGATTGAGGATTGAGGATTGAGTATTGATGATTGAGGATTGAAGTTTGAGTATTGAGGATTGAAGATTGAGGATTGAGGATTGAGGATTGAGGATTGAGGATTGAAGATTGAGGATTGAGGATTGAGGATTGAGGATTGAGGATTGAAGATTGAGGATTGGGTATTGAGCATTGAAGAATGAGGATTGAGTATTGAGTATTGAGGATTGAGTATTGACGATTGAGTATTGAGGATTGAAGATTGACGATTGAGGATTGAGGATTGAGGATTGAGGATTGAGGATTGAGGATTGAGGATTGAGGATTGAAGATTGAGTATTGAGTATTGAAGATTGAGGATTGAGGAATGAGGATTGAGGATTGAGGATTGAAGATTGCGTACTGAGGATTGAAGATTAAGATTGAAGATTGAGGATTTGAGGATTGAGGATTGAGGATTGAGGATTGAAGACTGAGGATTGCGTATTGAGGATAGAACATTGAGGATTGAGGATTGAGTATTGAGGATTGAGGATTGAGGATTGAAGATTGAATATTGATGATTGAAGATTGAGGGTCGAGGATTGAGTGTTGTGGATTGAGGACGAGGACTGAGGGTAGAGTATTGATGTTTAAGGTCTGAGGATTGAGGATTGAGGATTGAGGATTGCGGATTGAGGATTGAGGATTGAAGACTGAGTATTGAGGATTGAAGATTGAGGATTGAGGAGTGAGTATTGAAGATTGAGGATTTGGGACTGAGGATTGAAGATTGAGGATTGAGGATTGAGGATTGAGGATTGAGGAATGAGGATTGAGGATTGAAGATTGAGGATTGGTTATTGAGGATTGAAGAATGAGGATTGAGGATTGAGGATTGAGGATTGAGTATTGAAGATTGAGTATTCAGGATTGAAGATTGACGATTGAGGATTGAGGATTGAGGATTGAGGATTGAGGATTGTTGATTGAGGATTGAAGTTTGAGTATTGAGGATTGAAGATTGAGGATTGAGGATTGAGGATTGAGGTTTGAGGATTGAAGATTGAGGATTGAGGATTGAGGATTGAGGATTGAGGATTGAGTATTGAGGATTGAGGATTGAGGATTGAAGATTGAGGATTGAGGATTGAGGATTGAGGATTGAGGATTGAGGATTGAGGATTGAAGATTGAGGATTGGGAGTTGAGGGTTGAATAATGAGGATTGAGGACTGAGGATTGAGGATTGAGGATTGAAGATTGAGTATTGAGGATTGAAGATTGAGGATTGAGGATTGACGATTGAGGATTGAAGACTGAGTATTGAGGATTGAAGATTGAGGATTGAGGAGTGAGTATTGAAGATTGAGGATTTGGGACTGAGGATTGAAGATTGAGGATTGAGGATTGAGGATTGAGGATTGAGGATTGAGGATTGAGGATTGAAGATTGAGGATTGGGTATTGAGGATTGAAGATTGAGGATTGGGTATTGAGGATTGAAGAATGAGGATTGAGGATTGAGGATTGCGGATAGAAGATTGAGGATTGGGTATTGCGGATTGAACATTGAGGATTGAGGATTGAGGATTGAGGATTGACGATTGAGGATTGAGAATTGAGGATTGATAATGGAGGATTGAAGATTGAGGATTGGGTATTGAGGATTGAAGAATGAGGATTGAGGATTGAGGATTGCGGATTGAGGATTGAGGATTGAAGACTGAGTATTGAGGATTGAAGATTGAGGATTGAGGAGTGAGAACTGAAGATTGAGGATTTGGGACTGAGGATTGAAGATTGAGGATTGAGGATTGAGGATTGAGGATTGAGGATTGAGAATTGAGGATTGAGGATTGAGGATTGAAGATTGAGGATTGGGTATTGAGGATTGAAGAATGGGGATTGAGTATTGAGTATTGAGGATTGAGTATTGAGTATAGAGGATTGAATATTGACGATTGAGGATTGAGGATTGAGTATTGAGGATTGAGGATTGAGGATTGGGGATTGGGTATTGAGGATTGAAGAATGAGGATTGAGGATTGAGGATTGAGGATTGAGGATTGTGGATTGAAGACTGAGTATTGAGGATTGAAGATTGAGGATTGGGTATTGAGGATTGAAGAATGAGGATTGAGGATTGAGGATTGCGTACTGAGGATTGAAGATTAAGATTGAGGGTTGAGGATTGAGGATTGAGGATTGAGGATTGAGGATTGAAGATTGAGGATTGCGTAGTGAGGATAGAACAATGTGGATTGAGGATTGAGTATTGAGGATTGAGGATTGAGGATTGAAGATTGAGGATTGGGTGTTGAGGATTGAAGAATGAGGATTGAGGATTGAGGATTGAGTATTGAGGATTGAAGATTGAGTATTGAGGATTGAAGATTGAGGATTGAGGATTGAGGATTGAGGATTGAGGATTGAGGATTGAGGATTGCGGATAGAAGATTGAGGATTGGGTATTGCGGATTGAACATTGAGGATTGAGGGTTGAGGATTGAGGATTGAGGATTGAGGACTGAAATTGAATATTGATGATTGAAGATTGATGATTGAGGATTGATGGTTGTGGATTGAGGACGAGGACTGAGGGTTGGCTATTGCTGTTTGAGGTCTGAGGATTGAGGATTGAGGATTGAGAATTGAGGATTGAGGATTGAGGATTGAGGATTGAGGATTGAGGATTGAGGATTGAGAATTGAGGATTGAGGATTGAGGATTGAAGATTGAGGATTGGGTATTGAGGATTGAAGAATGAGGATTGAGGATTGAGGATTGCGGATTGAGGATTGAGGATTGAAGACTGAGTATTGAGGATTGAAGATTGAGGATTGAGGAGTGAGTATTGAAGATTGAGGATTTGGGACTGAGGATTGAAGATTGAGGATTGAGGATTGAAGATTGAGGATTGAGGATTGAGGATTGAGGATTGAAGATTGAGGATTGGGTATTGAGGATTGAAGAATGAGGATTGAGGATTGAGGATTGAGGATTGAGTATTGAAGATTGAGTATTCAGGATTGAAGATTGACGATTGAGGATTGAGGATTGAGGATTGAGGATTGAGGATTGTTGATTGAGGATTGAAGTTTGAGTATTGAGGATTGAAGATTGAGGATTGAGGATTGAGGATTGAGGTTTGAGGATTGAAGATTGAGGATTGAGGATTGAGGATTGAGGATTGAGGATTGAGTATTGAGGATTGAGGATTGAGGATTGAAGATTGAATATTGATGATTGAAGATTGAGGATCGAGGATTGAGCGTTGTGGATTGAGGACGAGGACTGAGGGTTGAGTATTGATATTTGAGGTCTGAGGATTGAAGAATGAGGATTGAGAGTTGAGGGTTGAGGATTGAGGATTGAAGATTGAGGATTGGGAGTTGAGGGTTGAAGAATGAGGATTGAGGACTGAGGATTGAGGATTGAGGATTGAAGATTGAGTATTGAGGATTGAAGATTGAGGATTGAGGATTGAGGATTGAGGATTGAGGATTGAGGATTGATGATTGAGGATTGGGTATTGCGGATTGAACATTGCGGATTGAGGATTGAGGATTGAGGATTGAGGATTGAGGATTGAGAATTGAGGATTGAGGATTGAGGATTGAAGATTGAGGATTGGGTATTGAGGATTGAAGAATGAGGATTGAGGATTGAGGATTGCGGATTGAGGATTGAGGATTGAAGACTGAGTATTGAGGATTGAAGATTGAGGATTGAGGAGTGAGTATTGAAGATTGAGGATTTGGGACTGAGGATTGAAGATTGAGGATTGAGGATTGAGGATTGAGGATTGAGGATTGAGGATTGAGTATTGAAGATTGAGGATTTGGGACTGAGGATTGAAGATTGAGGATTGAGGATTGAAGATTGAGGATTGAGGATTGAGGATTGAGGATTGAAGATTGAGGATTGGGTATTGAGGATTGAAGAATGAGGATTGAGGATTGAGGATTGAGGATTGAGTATTGAAGATTGAGTATTCAGGATTGAAGATTGACGATTGAGGATTGAGGATTGAGGATTGAGGATTGAGGATTGTTGATTGAGGATTGAAGTTTGAGTATTGAGGATTGAAGATTGAGGATTGAGGATTGAGGATTGAGGTTTGAGGATTGAAGATTGAGGATTGAGGATTGAGGATTGAGGATTGAGGATTGAGTATTGAGGATTGAGGATTGAGGATTGAAGATTGAATATTGATGATTGAAGATTGAGGATCGAGGATTGAGCGTTGTGGATTGAGGACGAGGACTGAGGGTTGAGTATTGATATTTGAGGTCTGAGGATTGAAGAATGAGGATTGAGAGTTGAGGGTTGAGGATTGAGGATTGAAGATTGAGGATTGGGAGTTGAGGGTTGAAGAATGAGGATTGAGGACTGAGGATTGAGGATTGAGGATTGAAGATTGAGTATTGAGGATTGAAGATTGAGGATTGAGGATTGAGGATTGAGGATTGAGGATTGATGATTGAGGATTGGGTATTGCGGATTGAACATTGCGGATTGAGGATTGAGGATTGAGGATTGAGGATTGAGGATTGAGAATTGAGGATTGAGGATTGAGGATTGAAGATTGAGGATTGGGTATTGAGGATTGAAGAATGAGGATTGAGGATTGAGGATTGCGGATTGAGGATTGAGGATTGAAGACTGAGTATTGAGGATTGAAGATTGAGGATTGAGGAGTGAGTATTGAAGATTGAGGATTTGGGACTGAGGATTGAAGATTGAGGATTGAGGATTGAGGATTGAGGATTGAGGATTGAGGATTGAGGACTGAAGATTGAGGATTGGGTATTGAGGATTGAAGAATGAGGATTGAGGATTATGGATTGAGGATTGAGTATTGAAGATTGAGTATTCAGGATTGAAGATTGACGATTGAGGATTGAGGATTGAGGATTGAGGATTGAGGTTTGAGGATTGATGATTGAGGATTGAAGTTTGAGTATTGAGGATTGAAGATTGTGGATTGAGGATTGAGGATTGAGTATTGAGGATTGAAGGTTGAGTATTGAGGATTGAAGATTGAGGATTGAGGATTGAGGATTGTGGATTGAGGATTGAGGAATGCGGATAGAAGATTGAGGATTGGGTATTGCGGATTGAACATTGAGGATTGAGGGTTGAGGATTGAGGATTGAGGATTGAGGACTGAAGATTGAATATTGATGATTGAAGATTGAGGATTGAGGATTGATGGTTGTGGATCAAGGACGAGGACTGAGGGTTGACTATTGCTGTTTGAGGTCTGAGGATTGAGGATTGAGGATTGAGAATTGAGGATTGAGGATTGAGGATTGAGGATTGAGGATTGAGGATTGAGGATTGAGAATTGAGGATTGAGGTTTGAGGATTGAAGATTGAGGATTGGGTATTGAGGATTGAAGAATGAGGATTGAGGATTGAGGATTGCGGATTGAGGATTGAGGTTTGAAGACTGAGTATTGAGGATTCAAGATTGAGGATTGAGGATTGAGGATTGAGGATTGAGGATTGAGGATTGAGGATTGAGGATTGAAGATTGAGGATTGGGTATTGAGGATTGAAGAATGAGGATTGAGGATTGAGGATTGAGGATTGAGTATTGAAGATTGAGTATTCAGGATTGAAGATTGACGATTGAGGATTGAGGATTGAGGATTGAGGATTGAGGATTGATGACTGAGGATTGAAGTTTGAGTATTGAGGATTGAAGATTGAGGATTGAGGATTGAGGATTGATGTTTGAGGATTGAAGATTGAGGATTGAGGATTGAGGATTGAGGATTGAGGATTGAAGATTGAGGATTGGGTACTGAGGATTGAAGAATGAGGATTGAGTATTGAGTATTGAGGATTGAGTATTGACGATTGAGTATTGAGGATTGAAGATTGACGATTGAGGATTGAGGATTGAGGATTGAGGATTGAGGATTGAGGATTGAGGGTTGAAGATTGAGTATTGAGTATTGAAGATTGAGGATTGAGGAATGAGGATTGAGGATTGAGGATTGAAGATTGCGTACTGAGGATTGAAGATTAAGATTGAAGATTGAGGATTGAGGATTGAGGATTGAGGATTGAGGATGGAGGATTGAAGATTGAGGATTGCGTATTGAGGATAGAACATTGAGGATTGAGGATTGAGTATTGAGGATTGAGGATTGAGGATTGAAGATTGAATATCGATGATTGAAGATTGAGGATCGAGGATCGAGTGTTGTGGATTGAGGACGAGGACTGAGGGTAGAGTATTGATGTTTAAGGTCTGAGGATTGAGGATTGAGGATTGAGAATTGAGGATTGAGGAGTGAGGATTGAAGATTGAGGATTGGGTGTTGAGGATTGAAGAATGAGGATTGAGGATTGAGGATTGAGTATTGAGGATTGAAGATTGAGTATTGAGGATTGAAGATTGAGGATTGAGGATTGAGGATTGAGGATTGAGGATTGAGGATTGAGAATTGAGGATTGAGGATTGAGGATTGAAGAATGAGGATTGGGTATTGCGGATTGAAGGATGAGGATTGAGGATTGAGGACTGAGGATTGAGGATTGCGGATAGAAGATTGAGGATTGGGTATTGCGGATTGAACATTGCGGATTGAGGATTGAGGATTGAGGATTGAGGATTGAGGATTGAGAATTGAGGATTGAGGATTGAGGATTGAAAATTGAGGATTGAGGATTGAGGATTGAGGATTGAGGATTGATGATTGAGGATTGAGGATTGAGGATTGCGGACAGAACATTGAGGATTGGGTATTGCGGATTGAACATTGCGGATGGAGGATTGAGGATTGAGGATTGAGGATTGAGGATTGAGAATTGAGGATTGAGGATTGAGGATTGAAGAATGAGGATTGAGGATTGAGGATTGCGGATTGAGGATTGAGGATTGAAGACTGAGTATTGAGGATTGAAGATTGAGGATTGAGGAGTGAGTATTGAAGATTGAGGATTTGGGACTGAGGATTGAAGATTGAGGATTGAGGATTGAGGATTGAGGATTGAGGATTGAGGATTGAGGACTGAAGATTGAGGATTGGGTATTGAGGATTGAAGAATGAGGATTGAGGATTATGGATTGAGGATTGAGTATTGAAGATTGAGTATTCAGGATTGAAGATTGACGATTGAGGATTGAGGATTGAGGATTGAGGATTGAGGTTTGAGGATTGATGATTGAGGATTGAAGTTTGAGTATTGAGGATTGAAGATTGTGGATTGAGGATTGAGGATTGAGTATTGAGGATTGAAGGTTGAGTATTGAGGATTGAAGATTGAGGATTGAGGATTGAGGATTGTGTATTGAGGATTGAGGATTGCGGATAGAAGATTGAGGATTGGGTATTGCGGATTGAACATTGAGGATTGAGGGTTGAGGATTGAGGATTGAGGATTGAGGACTGAAGATTGAATATTGATGATTGAAGATTGAGGATTGAGGATTGATGGTTGTGGATTGAGGACGAGGACTGAGGGTTGACTATTGCTGTTTGAGGTCTGAGGATTGAGGATTGAGGATTGAGAATTGAGGATTGAGGATTGAGGATTGAGGATTGAGGATTGAGGATTGAGGATTGAGAATTGAGGATTGAGGTTTGAGGATTGAAGATTGAGGATTGGGTATTGAGGATTGAAGAATGAGGATTGAGGATTGAGGATTGCGGATTGAGGATTGAGGTTTGAAGACTGAGTATTGAGGATTGAGGATTGAGGATTGAGGATTGAGGGTTGAAGATTGAGTATTGAGTATTGAAGATTGAGGATTGAGGAATGAGGATTGAGGATTGAGGATTGAAGATTGCGTACTGAGGATTGAAGATTAAGATTGAAGATTGAGGATTGAGGATTGAGGATTGAGGATTGAGGATGGAGGATTGAAGATTGAGGATTGCGTATTGAGGATAGAACATTGAGGATTGAGGATTGAGTATTGAGGATTGAGGATTGAGGATTGAAGATTGAATATCGATGATTGAAGATTGAGGATCGAGGATCGAGTGTTGTGGATTGAGGACGAGGACTGAGGGTAGAGTATTGATGTTTAAGGTCTGAGGATTGAGGATTGAGGATTGAGAATTGAGGATTGAGGAGTGAGGATTGAAGATTGAGGATTGGGTGTTGAGGATTGAAGAATGAGGATTGAGGATTGAGGATTGAGTATTGAGGATTGAAGATTGAGTATTGAGGATTGAAGATTGAGGATTGAGGATTGAGGATTGAGGATTGAGGATTGAGGATTGAGAATTGAGGATTGAGGATTGAGGATTGAAGAATGAGGATTGGGTATTGCGGATTGAAGGATGAGGATTGAGGATTGAGGACTGAGGATTGAGGATTGCGGATAGAAGATTGAGGATTGGGTATTGCGGATTGAACATTGCGGATTGAGGATTGAGGATTGAGGATTGAGGATTGAGGATTGAGAATTGAGGATTGAGGATTGAGGATTGAAAATTGAGGATTGAGGATTGAGGATTGAGGATTGAGGATTGATGATTGAGGATTGAGGATTGAGGATTGCGAACAGAACATTGAGGATTGGGTATTGCGGATTGAACATTGCGGATGGAGGATTGAGGATTGAGGATTGAGGATTGAGGATTGAGAATTGAGGATTGAGGATTGAGGATTGAAGAATGAGGATTGAGGATTGAGGATTGCGGATTGAGGATTGAGGATTGAAGACTGAGTATTGAGGATTGAAGATTGAGGATTGAGGAGTGAGTATTGAAGATTGAGGATTTGGGACTGAGGATTGAAGATTGAGGATTGAGGATTGAGGATTGAGGATTGAGGATTGAGGATTGAGGACTGAAGATTGAGGATTGGGTATTGAGGATTGAAGAATGAGGATTGAGGATTATGGATTGAGGATTGAGTATTGAAGATTGAGTATTCAGGATTGAAGATTGACGATTGAGGATTGAGGATTGAGGATTGAGGATTGAGGTTTGAGGATTGATGATTGAGGATTGAAGTTTGAGTATTGAGGATTGAAGATTGTGGATTGAGGATTGAGGATTGAGGATTGAGGATTGAGGACTGAAGATTGAATATTGATGATTGAAGATTGAGGATTGAGGATTGATGGTTGTGGATTGAGGACGAGGACTGAGGGTTGACTATTGCTGTTTGAGGTCTGAGGATTGAGGATTGACGATTGAGAATTGAGGATTGAGGATTGAGGATTGAGGATTGAGGATTGAGGATTGAGGATTGAGAATTGAGGATTGAGGTTTGAGGATTGAAGGTTGAGGATTGGGTATTGAGGATTGAAGAATGAGGATTGAGGATTGAGGATTGCGGATTGAGGATTGAGGTTTGAAGACTGAGTATTGAGGATTGAAGATTGAGGATTGAGGATTGAGGATTGAGGATTGAGGATTGAGGATTGAGGATTGAAGATTGAGGATTGGGTATTGAGGATTGAAGAATGAGGATTGAGGATTGAGGATTGAGGATTGAGTATTGAAGATTGAGTATTCAGGATTGAAGATTGACGATTGAGGATTGAGGATTGAGGATTCAGGATTGAGGATTGATGACTGAGGATTGAAGTTTGAGTATTGAGGATTGAAGATTGAGGATTGAGGATTGAGGATTGATGTTTGAGGATTGAAGATTGAGGATTGAGGATTGAGGATTGAGGATTGAGGATTGAAGATTGAGGATTGGGTACTGAGGATTGAAGAATGAGGATTGAGTATTGAGTATTGAGGATTGAGTATTGACGATTGAGTATTGAGGATTGAAGATTGACGATTGAGGATTGAGGATTGAGGATTGAGGATTGAGGATTGAGGATTGAGGGTTGAAGATTGAGTATTGAGTATTGAAGATTGAGGATTGAGGAATGAGGATTGAGGATTGAGGATTGAAGATTGCGTACTGAGGATTGAAGATTAAGATTGAAGATTGAGGATTGAGGATTGAGGATTGAGGATTGAGGATGGAGGATTGAAGATTGAGGATTGCGTATTGAGGATAGAACATTGAGGATTGAGGATTGAGTATTGAGGATTGAGGATTGAGGATTGAAGATTGAATATCGATGATTGAAGATTGAGGATCGAGGATCGAGTGTTGTGGATTGAGGACGAGGACTGAGGGTAGAGTATTGATGTTTAAGGTCTGAGGATTGAGGATTGAGGATTGAGAATTGAGGATTGAGGAGTGAGGATTGAAGATTGAGGATTGGGTGTTGAGGATTGAAGAATGAGGATTGAGGATTGAGGATTGAGTATTGAGGATTGAAGATTGAGTATTGAGGATTGAAGATTGAGGATTGAGGATTGAGGATTGAGGATTGAGGATTGAGGATTGAGAATTGAGGATTGAGGATTGAGGATTGAAGAATGAGGATTGGGTATTGCGGATTGAAGGATGAGGATTGAGGATTGAGGACTGAGGATTGAGGATTGCGGATAGAAGATTGAGGATTGGGTATTGCGGATTGAACATTGCGGATTGAGGATTGAGGATTGAGGATTGAGGATTGAGGATTGAGAATTGAGGATTGAGGATTGAGGATTGAAAATTGAGGATTGAGGATTGAGGATTGAGGATTGAGGATTGATGATTGAGGATTGAGGATTGAGGATTGCGGACAGAACATTGAGGATTGGGTATTGCGGATTGAACATTGCGGATGGAGGATTGAGGATTGAGGATTGAGGATTGAGGATTGAGAATTGAGGATTGAGGATTGAGGATTGAAGAATGAGGATTGAGGATTGAGGATTGCGGATTGAGGATTGAGGATTGAAGACTGAGTATTGAGGATTGAAGATTGAGGATTGAGGAGTGAGTATTGAAGATTGAGGATTTGGGACTGAGGATTGAAGATTGAGGATTGAGGATTGAGGATTGAGGATTGAGGATTGAGGATTGAGGACTGAAGATTGAGGATTGGGTATTGAGGATTGAAGAATGAGGATTGAGGATTATGGATTGAGGATTGAGTATTGAAGATTGAGTATTCAGGATTGAAGATTGACGATTGAGGATTGAGGATTGAGGATTGAGGATTGAGGTTTGAGGATTGATGATTGAGGATTGAAGTTTGAGTATTGAGGATTGAAGATTGTGGATTGAGGATTGAGGATTGAGTATTGAGGATTGAAGGTTGAGTATTGAGGATTGAAGATTGAGGATTGAGGATTGAGGATTGTGTATTGAGGATTGAGGATTGCGGATAGAAGATTGAGGATTGGGTATTGCGGATTGAACATTGAGGATTGAGGGTTGAGGATTGAGGATTGAGGATTGAGGACTGAAGATTGAATATTGATGATTGAAGATTGAGGATTGAGGATTGATGGTTGTGGATTGAGGACGAGGACTGAGGGTTGACTATTGCTGTTTGAGGTCTGAGGATTGAGGATTGAGGATTGAGAATTGAGGATTGAGGATTGAGGATTGAGGATTGAGGATTGAGGATTGAGGATTGAGAATTGAGGATTGAGGTTTGAGGATTGAAGATTGAGGATTGGGTATTGAGGATTGAAGAATGAGGATTGAGGATTGAGGATTGCGGATTGAGGATTGAGGTTTGAAGACTGAGTATTGAGGATTGAGGATTGAGGATTGAGGATTGAGGGTTGAAGATTGAGTATTGAGTATTGAAGATTGAGGATTGAGGAATGAGGATTGAGGATTGAGGATTGAAGATTGCGTACTGAGGATTGAAGATTAAGATTGAAGATTGAGGATTGAGGATTGAGGATTGAGGATTGAGGATGGAGGATTGAAGATTGAGGATTGCGTATTGAGGATAGAACATTGAGGATTGAGGATTGAGTATTGAGGATTGAGGATTGAGGATTGAAGATTGAATATCGATGATTGAAGATTGAGGATCGAGGATCGAGTGTTGTGGATTGAGGACGAGGACTGAGGGTAGAGTATTGATGTTTAAGGTCTGAGGATTGAGGATTGAGGATTGAGAATTGAGGATTGAGGAGTGAGGATTGAAGATTGAGGATTGGGTGTTGAGGATTGAAGAATGAGGATTGAGGATTGAGGATTGAGTATTGAGGATTGAAGATTGAGTATTGAGGATTGAAGATTGAGGATTGAGGATTGAGGATTGAGGATTGAGGATTGAGGATTGAGAATTGAGGATTGAGGATTGAGGATTGAAGAATGAGGATTGGGTATTGCGGATTGAAGGATGAGGATTGAGGATTGAGGACTGAGGATTGAGGATTGCGGATAGAAGATTGAGGATTGGGTATTGCGGATTGAACATTGCGGATTGAGGATTGAGGATTGAGGATTGAGGATTGAGGATTGAGAATTGAGGATTGAGGATTGAGGATTGAAAATTGAGGATTGAGGATTGAGGATTGAGGATTGAGGATTGATGATTGAGGATTGAGGATTGAGGATTGCGGACAGAACATTGAGGATTGGGTATTGCGGATTGAACATTGCGGATGGAGGATTGAGGATTGAGGATTGAGGATTGAGGATTGAGAATTGAGGATTGAGGATTGAGGATTGAAGAATGAGGATTGAGGATTGAGGATTGCGGATTGAGGATTGAGGATTGAAGACTGAGTATTGAGGATTGAAGATTGAGGATTGAGGAGTGAGTATTGAAGATTGAGGATTTGGGACTGAGGATTGAAGATTGAGGATTGAGGATTGAGGATTGAGGATTGAGGATTGAGGATTGAGGACTGAAGATTGAGGATTGGGTATTGAGGATTGAAGAATGAGGATTGAGGATTATGGATTGAGGATTGAGTATTGAAGATTGAGTATTCAGGATTGAAGATTGACGATTGAGGATTGAGGATTGAGGATTGAGGATTGAGGTTTGAGGATTGATGATTGAGGATTGAAGTTTGAGTATTGAGGATTGAAGATTGTGGATTGAGGATTGAGGATTGAGGATTGAGGATTGAGGACTGAAGATTGAATATTGATGATTGAAGATTGAGGATTGAGGATTGATGGTTGTGGATTGAGGACGAGGACTGAGGGTTGACTATTGCTGTTTGAGGTCTGAGGATTGAGGATTGACGATTGAGAATTGAGGATTGAGGATTGAGGATTGAGGATTGAGGATTGAGGATTGAGGATTGAGAATTGAGGATTGAGGTTTGAGGATTGAAGGTTGAGGATTGGGTATTGAGGATTGAAGAATGAGGATTGAGGATTGAGGATTGCGGATTGAGGATTGAGGTTTGAAGACTGAGTATTGAGGATTGAAGATTGAGGATTGAGGATTGAGGATTGAGGATTGAGGATTGAGGATTGAGGATTGAAGATTGAGGATTGGGTATTGAGGATTGAAGAATGAGGATTGAGGATTGAGGATTGAGGATTGAGTATTGAAGATTGAGTATTCAGGATTGAAGATTGACGATTGAGGATTGAGGATTGAGGATTCAGGATTGAGGATTGATGACTGAGGATTGAAGTTTGAGTATTGAGGATTGAAGATTGAGGATTGAGGATTGAGGATTGATGTTTGAGGATTGAAGATTGAGGATTGAGGATTGAGGATTGAGGATTGAGGATTGAAGATTGAGGATTGGGTATTGAGGATTGAAGAGTGGGGATTAAGTATTGAGTATTGAGGATTGAGTATTGACGATTGAGTATTGAGGATTGAAGATTTACGATTGAGGATTGAGGATTGAGGATTGAGGATTGAGGATTGAGGATTGAGGATTGAAGATTGAGTATTGAGTATTGAAGATTGAGGATTGAGGAATGAGGATTGAGGATTGAGGATTGAAGATTGCGTACTGAGGATTGAAGATTAAGATTGAAGATTGAGGATTGAGGATTGAGGATTGAGGATTGAGGATTGAGGATTGAAGATTGAGGATTGCGTATTGACGATAGAACATTGAGGATTGAGGATTGAGTATTGAGGATTGAGGATTGAGGATTGAAGATTGAATATCGATGATTGAAGATTGAGGATCGAGGATTGAGTGTTGTGGATTGAGGACGAGGACTGAGGGTAGAGTATTGATGTTTAAGGTCTGAGGATTGAGGATTGAGGATTGAGAATTGAGGATTGAGGAGTGAGGATTGAAGATTGAGGATTGGGTGTTGAGGATTGAAGAATGAGGATTGAGGATTGAGGATTGAGTATTGAGGATTGAAGATTGAGTATTGAGGATTCAAGATTGAGGATTGAGGACTGAGGATTGAGGATTGAGGATTGAGGATTGAGAATTGAGGATTGAGGATTGAGGATTGAAGAATGAGGATTGGGTATTGCGGATTGAAGGATGAGGATTGAGGATTGAGGACTGAGGATTGAGGATTGCGGATAGAAGATTGAGGATTGGGTATTGCGGGTTGAACATTGCGGATTGAGGATTGAGGATTGAGGATTGAGGATTGAGAATTGAGGATTGAGGATTGAGGATTGAAAATTGAGGATTGGGTATTGAGGATTGAAGAATGAGGATTGAGGATTGAGGATTGCGGATTGAGGATTGAGGATTGAAGACTGAGTATTGAGGATTGAAGAGTGAGGATTGAGGAGTGAGTATTGAAGATTGAGGATTTGGGACTGAGGATTGAAGATTGAGGTTTGAGGATTGAGGATTAAGGATTGAGTATTGAAGATTGAGTATTCAGGGTTGAAGATTGACGATTGAGGATTGAGGATTGAGGATTGAGGATTGAGGTTTGAGGATTGATGATTGAGGATTGAAGTTTGAGTATTGAGGATTGAAGATTGTGGATTGAGGATTGAGTATTGAGGATTGAAGGTTGAGTATTGAGTATTGAAGAATGAGGATTGAGGATTGAGGATTAAGGATTGAGTATTGAAGATTGAGTATTCAGGATTGAAGATTGACGATTGAGGATTGAGGATTGAGGATTGAGGATTGAGGTTTGAGGATTGAGGTTTGAGGATTGAAGATTGAGGATTGGGTATTGAGGATTGAAGAATGAGGATTGAGGATTGAGGACCAGGAATGAGGGTAGAGTATTGATGTTTAAGGTCTGAGGATTGAGGATTGAGGATTGAGAATTGAGGATTGAGGAGTGAGGATTGAAGATTGAGGATTGGGTATTGAGGATTGAAGAATGAGGATTGAGGATTGAGGATTGAGGATTGAGGATTGAGTATTGAAGATTGAGTATTCAGGATTGAAGATTGACGATTGAGGATTGAGGATTGAGGATTGAGGATTGAGTATTGATGGTTGAGGATTGAAGTTTGAGTATTGAGGATTGAAGATTGAGGATTGAGGATTGAGGATTGAGGTCTGAGGATTGAAGATTGAGGATTGAGGATTGAGGATTGAGGATTGAGGATTGAATATTGAGGATTGGGTATTGAGCATTGAAGAATGAGGATTGAGTATTGAGTATTGAGGATTGAGTATTGACGATTGAGTATTGAGGATTGAAGATTGACGATTGAGGATTGAGGATTGAGGATTGAGGATTGAGGATTGAGGATTGAGGATTGAGGATTGAAGATTGAGTATTGAGTATTGAAGATTGAGGATTGAGGAATGAGGATTGAGGATTGAGGATTGAAGATTGCGTACTGAGGATTGAAGGTTAAGATTGAAGATTGAGGATTGAGGATTGAGGATTGAGGATTGAGGATTGAAGATTGAGGATTGCGTATTGAGGATAGAACATTGAGGATTGAGTATTGAGTATTGAGGATTGAGGATTGAGGATTGAAGATTGAATATTGATGATTGAAGATTGAGGATCGAGGATTGAGTGTTGTGGATTGAGGACGAGGACTGAGGGTAGAGTATTGATGTTTAAGGTCTGAGGATTGAGGATTGAGGATTGAGAATTGAGGATTGAAGAGTGAGGATTGAAGATTGAGGATTGGGTGTTGAGGATTGAAGAATGAGGATTGAGGATTGAGGATTGAGTATTGAAGATTGAGTATTCAGGATTGAAGATTGACGATTGAGGATTGAGGATTGAGGATTGAGGATTGAGGATTGATGACTGAGGATTGAAGTTTGAGTATTGAGGATTGAAGATTGAGGATTGAGGATTGAGGATTGATGTTTGAGGATTGAAGATTGAGGATTGAGGATTGAGGATTGAGGATTGAGGATTGAAGATTGAGGATTGGGTATTGAGGATTGAAGAGTGGGGATTGAGTATTGAGTATTGAGGATTGAGTATTGACGATTGAGTATTGAGGATTGAAGATTTACGATTGAGGATTGAGGATTGAGGATTGAGGATTGAGGATTGAGGATTGAGGATTGAAGATTGAGTATTGAGTATTGAAGATTGAGGATTGAGGAATGAGGATTGAGGATTGAGGATTGAAGATTGCGTACTGAGGATTGAAGATTAAGATTGAAGATTGAGGATTGAGGATTGAGGATTGAGGATTGAGGATTGAGGATTGAAGATTGAGGATTGCGTATTGAGGATAGAACATTGAGGATTGAGGATTGAGTATTGAGGATTGAGGATTGAGGTTTGAAGATTGAATATCGATGATTGAAGATTGAGGATCGAGGATTGAGTGTTGTGGATTGAGGACGAGGACTGAGGGTAGAGTATTGATGTTTAAGGTCTGAGGATTGAGGATTGAGGATTGAGAATTGAGGATTGAGGAGTGAGGATTGAAGATTGAGGATTGGGTGTTGAGGATTGAAGAATGAGGATTGAGGATTGAGGATTGAGTATTGAGGATTGAAGATTGAGTATTGAGGATTCAAGATTGAGGATTGAGGATTGAGGATTGAGGATTGAGGATTGAGGATTGAGAATTGAGGATTGAGGATTGAGGATTGAAAAATGAGGATTGGGTATTGCGGATTGAAGGATGAGGATTGAGGATTGAGGACTGAGGATTGAGGATTGCGGATAGAAGATTGAGGATTGGGTATTGCGGGTTGAACATTGCGGATTGAGGATTGAGGATTGAGGATTGAGGATTGAGAATTGAAGACTGAGTATTGAGGATTGAAGATTGAGGATTGAGGAGTGAGTATTGAAGATTGAGGATTTGGGACTGAGGATTGAAGATTGAGGATTGAGGATTGAGGATTGAGGATTGAGGACTGAAGATTGAGGATTGGGTATTGAGGATTGAAGAATGAGGTTTGAGGATTGAGGATTAAGGATTGAGTATTGAAGATTGAGTATTCAGGGTTGAAGATTGACGATTGAGGATTGAGGATTGAGGATTGAGGATTGAGGTTTGAGGATTGATGATTGAGGATTGAAGTTTGAGTATTGAGGATTGAAGATTGTCGATTGAGGATTGAGTATTGAGGATTGAAGGTTGAGTATTGAGTATTGAAGAATGAGGATTGAGGATTGAGGATTAAGGATTGAGTATTGAAGATTGAGTATTCAGGATTGAAGACTGACGATTGAGGATTGAGGATTGAGGATTGAGGATTGAGGTTTGAGGATTGAGGTTTGAGGATTGAAGATTGAGGATTCGGTATTGAGGATTGAAGAATGAGGATTGAGGATTGAGGACCAGGACTGAGGGTAGAGTATTGATGTTTAAGGTCTGAGGATTGAGGATTGAGGATTGAGAATTGAGGATTGAGGAGTGAGGATTGAAGATTGAGGATTGGGTATTGAGGATTGAAGAATGAGGATTGAGGATTGAGGATTGAGGATTGAGGATTGAGTATTGAAGATTGAGTATTCAGGATTGAAGATTGACGATTGAGGATTGAGGATTGAGGATTGAGGATTGAGTATTGATGATTGAGGATTGAAGTTTGAGTATTGAGGATCGAAGATTGAGGATTGAGGATTGAGGATTGAGGTCTGAGGATTGAAGATTGAGGATTGAGGATTGAGGATTGAGGATTGAGGATTGAAGATTGAGGATTGGGTATTGAGCATTGAAGAATGAGGATTGAGTATTGAGTATTGAGGATTGAGTATTGACGATTGAGTATTGAGGATTGAAGATTGACGATCGAGGATTGAGGATTGAGGATTGAGGATTGAGGATTGAGGATTGAGGATTGAAGATTGAGTATTGAGTATTGAAGATTGAGGATTGAGGAATGAGGATTGAGGATTGAGGATTGAAGATTGCGTACTGAGGATTGAAGGTTAAGATTGAAGATTGAGGATTGAGGATTGAGGATTGAGGATTGAGGATTGAAGATTGAGGATTGCGTATTGAGGATAGAACATTGAGGATTGAGTATTGAGTATTGAGGATTGAGGATTGAGGATTGAAGATTGAATATTGATGATTGAAGATTGAGGATCGAGGATTGAGTGTTGTGGATTGAGGACGAGGACTGAGGGTAGAGTATTGATGTTTAAGGTCTGAGGATTGAGGATTGGGGATTGAGAATTGAGGATTGAAGAGTGAGGATTGAAGATTGAGGATTGGGTGTTGAGGATTGAAGAATGAGGATTGAGGATTGAGGATTGAGTATTGAGGATTGAAGATTAAGTATTGAGGATTGAAGATTGTGGATTGAGGATTGAGGATTGAGGATTGAGGATTGAGGATTGCGGATAGAAGATTGAGGATTGGGAATTGAGGATTGAACATTGAGGTATGAGGGTTGAGGATTGAGGATTGAGGATTGAGGACTGAAGATTGAATATTGATGATTGAAGATTGAGGATTGAGGATTGATGGTTGTGGATTGAGGACGAGGACTGAGGGTTGACTATTGCTGTTTGAGGTCTGAGGATTGAGGATTGAGGATTGAGAATTGAGGATTGAGGAGTGAGGATTGAAGATTGAGGATTGGGTGTTGAGGATTGAAGAATGATGATTGAGGATTGAGGATTGAGTATTGAGGATTGAAGATTGAGTATTGAGGATTGAAGATTGAGGATTGAGGATTGAGGATTGAGGATTGAGGATTGAGGATTGAGAATTGAGGATTGAGGATTGAGGATTGAAGAATGAGGATTGGGTATTGCGGATTGAAGGATGAGGATTGAGGATTGAGGACTGAGGATTGAGGATTGCGGATAGAAGATTGAGGATTGGGTATTGCGGATTGAACATTGCGGATTGAGGATTGAGGATTGAGGATTGAGGATTGAGGATTGAGAATTGAGGATTGAGGATTGAGGATTGAAAATTGAGGATTGAGGATTGAGGATTGAGGATTGAGGATTGATGATTGAGGATTGAGGATTGAGGATTGCGGACAGAACATTGAGGATTGGGTATTGCGGATTGAACATTGCGGATGGAGGATTGAGGATTGAGGATTGAGGATTGAGGATTGAGGATTGAGAATTGAGGATTGAGGATTGAGGATTGAAGAATGAGGATTGAGGATTGAGGATTGCGGATTGAGGATTGAGGATTGAAGACTGAGTATTGAGGATTGAAGATTGAGGATTGAGGAGTGAGTATTGAAGATTGAGGATTTGGGACTGAGGATTGAAGATTGAGGATTGAGGATTGAGGATTGAGGATTGAGGATTGAGGATTGAGGATTGAGGACTGAAGATTGAGGATTGGGTATTGAGGATTGAAGAATGAGGATTGAGGATTATGGATTGAGGATTGAGTATTGAAGATTGAGTATTCAGGATTGAAGATTGACGATTGAGGATTGAGGATTGAGGATTGAGGATTGAGGTTTGAGGATTGATGATTGAGGATTGAAGTTTGAGTATTGAGGATTGAAGATTGTGGATTGAGGATTGAGGATTGAGTATTGAGGATTGACGGTTGAGTATTGAGGATTGAAGATTGAGGATTGAGGATTGATGATTGTGTATTGAGGATTGAGGATTGCGGATAGAAGATTGAGGATTGGGTATTGCGGATTGAACATTGAGGATTGAGGGTTGAGGATTGAGGATTGAGGATTGAGGACTGAAGATTGAATATTGATGATTGAAGATTGAGGATTGAGGATTGATGGTTGTGGATTGAGGACGAGGACTGAGGGTTGACTATTGCTGTTTGAGGTCTGAGGATTGAGGATTGAGGATTGAGAATTGAGGATTGAGGATTGAGGATTGAGGATTGAGGATTGAGGATTGAGGATTGAGAATTCAGGATTGAGGTTTGAGGATTGAAGATTGAGGATTGGGTATTGAGGATTGAAGAATGATGATTGAGGATTGAGGATTGCGGATTGAGGATTGAGGTTTGAAGACTGAGTATTGAGGATTGAAGATTGAGGATTGAGGATTGAGGATTGAGGATTGAGGATTGAGGATTGAGGATTGAAGATTGAGGATTGGGTATTGAGGATTGAAGAATGAGGATTGAGGATTGAGGATTGAGGATTGAGTATTGAAGATTGAGTATTCAGGATTGAAGATTGACGATTGAGTATTGAGGATTGAGGATTGAGGATTGAGGATTGATGACTGAGGATTGAAGTTTGAGTATTGAGGATTGAAGATTGAGGATTGAGGATTGAGGATTGATGTTTGAGGATTGAAGATTGAGGATTGAGGATTGAGGATTGAGGATTGAGGATTGAAGATTGAGGATTGGGTATGGAGGATTGAAGAGTGGGGATTGAGTATTGAGTATTGAGGATTGAGTATTGACGATTGAGTATTGAGGATTGAAGATTTACGATTGAGGATTGAGGATTGAGGATTGAGGATTGAGGATTGAGGATTGAGGATTGAAGATTGAGTATTGAGTATTGAAGATTGAGGATTGAGGAATGAGGATTGAGGATTGAGGATTGAAGATTGCGTACTGAGGATTGAAGATTAAGATTGAAGATTGAGGATTGAGGATTGAGGATTGAGGATTGAGGATTGAGGATTGAAGATTGAGGATTGCGTATTGAGGATAGAACATTGAGGATTGAGGATTGAGTACTGAGGATTGAGGATTGAGGTTTGAAGATTGAATATCGATGATTGAAGATTGAGGATCGAGGATTGAGTGTTGTGGATTGAGGACGAGGACTGAGGGTAGAGTATTGATGTTTAAGGTCTGAGGATTGAGGATTGAGGATTGAGAATTGAGGATTGAGGAGTGAGGATTGAAGATTGAGGATTGGGTGTTGAGGATTGAAGAATGAGGATTGAGGATTGAGGATTGAGTATTGAGGATTGAAGATTGAGTATTGAGGATTCAAGATTGAGGATTGAGGATTGAGGATTGAGGATTGAGGATTGAGGATTGAGAATTGAGAATTGAGGATTGAGGATTGAAGAATGAGGATTGGGTATTGCGGATTGAAGGATGAGGATTGAGGATTGAGGACTGAGGATTGAGGATTGCGGATAGAAGATTGAGGATTGGGTATTGCGGGTTGAACATTGCGGATTGAGGATTGAGGATTGATGATTGAGGATTGAGAATTGAAGACTGAGTATTGAGGATTGAAGATTGAGGATTGAGGAGTGAGTATTGAAGATTGAGGATTTGGGACTGAGGATTGAAGATTGAGGATTGAGGATTGAGGATTGAGGATTGAGGACTGAAGATTGAGGATTGGGTATTGAGGATTGAAGAATGAGGTTTGAGGATTGAGGATTAAGGATTGAGTATTGAAGATTGAGTATTCAGGGTTGAAGATTGACGATTGAGGATTGAGGATTGAGGATTGAGGATTGAGGTTTGAGGATTGATGATTGAGGATTGAAGTTTGAGTATTGAGGATTGAAGATTGTGGATTGAGGATTGAGTATTGAGGATTGAAGGTTGGGTATTGAGTATTGAAGAATGAGGATTGAGGATTGAGGATTAAGGATTGAGTATTGAAGATTGAGTATTCAGGATTGAAGATTGACGATTGAGGATTGAGGATTGAGGATTGAGGATTGAGGTTTGAGGATTGAGGTTTGAGGATTGAAGATTGAGGATTCGGTATTGAGGATTGAAGAATGAGGATTGAGGATTGAGGACCAGGACTGAGGGTAGAGTATTGATGTTTAAGGTCTGAGGATTGAGGATTGAGGATTGAGAATTGAGGATTGAGGTGTGAGGATTGAAGATTGAGGATTGGGTATTGAGGATTGAAGAATGAGGATTGAGGATTGAGGATTGAGGATTGAGGATTGAGTATTGAAGATTGAGTATTCAGGATTGAAGATTGACGATTGAGGATTGAGGATTGAGGATTGAGGATTGAGTATTGATGATTGAGGATTGAAGTTTGAGTATTGAGGATTGAAGATTGAGGATTGAGGATTGAGGATTGAGGTCTGAGGATTGAAGATTGAGGATTGAGGATTGAGGATTGAGGATTGAGGATTGAAGATTGAGGATTGGGTATTGAGCATTGAAGAATGAGGATTGAGTATTGAGTATTGAGGATTGAGTATTGACGATTGAGTATTGAGGATTGAAGATTGACGATTGAGGATTGAGGATTGAGGATTGAGGATTGAGGATTGAGGATTGAGGATTGAAGATTGAGTATTGAGTATTGAAGATTGAGGATTGAGGAATGAGGATTGAGGATTGAGGATTGAAGATTGCGTACTGAGGATTGAAGGTTAAGATTGAAGATTGAGGATTGAGGATTGAGGATTGAGGATTGAGGATTGAAGATTGAGGATTGCGTATTGAGGATAGAACATTGAGGATTGAGTATTGAGTATTGAGGATTGAGGATTGAGGATTGAAGATTGAATATTGATGATTGAAGATTGAGGATCGAGGATTGAGTGTTGTGGATTGAGGACGAGGACTGAGGGTAGAGTATTGATGTTTAAGGTCTGAGGATTGAGGATTGAGGATTGAGAATTGAGGATTGAAGAGTGAGGATTGAAGATTGATGATTGGGTGTTGAGGATTGAAGAATGAGGATTGAGGATTGAGGATTGAGTATTGAGGATTGAAGATTAAGTATTGAGGATTGAAGATTGAGGATTGAGGATTGAGGATTGAGGATTGAGGATTGAGGATTGCGGATAGAAGATTGAGGATTGGGAATTGAGGATTGAACATTGAGGATTGAGGGTTGAGGATTGAGGATTGAGGATTGAGGACTGAAGATTGAATATTGATGATTGAAGATTGAGGATTGAGGATTGATGGTTGTGGATTGAGGACGAGGACTGAGGGTTGACTATTGCTGTTTGAGGTCTGAGGATTGAGGATTGAGGATTGAGAATTGAGGATTGATGATTGAGGATTGAGGATTGAGGATTGAGGATTGAGGATTGAGAATTGAGGATTGAGGATTGAAGATTGAGGATTGGGTATTGAGGATTGAAGAATGAGGATTGAGGATTGAGGATTGCGGATTGAGGATTGAGGATTGAAGACTGAGTATTGAGGATTGAAGATTGAGGATTGAGGAGTGAGTATTGAAGATTGAGGATTTGGGACTGAGGATTGAAGATTGAGGATTGAGGATTGAGGATTGAGGATTGAGGAATGAGGATTGAGGATTGAAGATTGAGGATTGGGTATTGAGGATTGAAGAATGAGGATTGATGATTGAGGATTGAGGATTGAGTATTGAAGATTGAGTATTCAGGATTGAAGATTGACGATTGAGGATTGAGGATTGAGGATTGAGGATTGAGGATTGTTGATTGAGGATTGAAGTTTGAGTATTGAGGATTGAAGATTGAAGATTGAGGATTGAGGATTGAGGTTTGAGGATTGAAGATTGAGGATTGAGGATTGAGGATTGAGGATTGAGGATTGAGTATTGATGATTGAGGATTGAGGATTGAGGATTGAGGATTGAGGATTGAGGATTGATGATTGACGAATGAAGTTTGAGTATTGAGGATTGAAGATTGAGGATTGAGGATTGAGGATTGAGGTTTGATGATTGAAGATTGAGGATTGAGGTTTGAGGATTGAGGATTGAGGATTGAAGATTGAGGATTGGGTATTGAGGATTGAAGAATGGGGATTGAGTATTGAGTATTGAGGATTGAGTATTGACGATTGAGTATTGAGTATTGAGGATTGAATATTGACGATTGAGGATTGAGGATTGAGTATTGAGGATTGAAGATTGAGGATTGGGGATTGGGTATTGAGGATTGAAGAATGAGGATTGAGGATTGAGGATTGAGGATTGAGGATTGAGGATTGAAGACTGAGTATTGAGGATTGAAGGTTGAGGATTGGGTATTGAGGATTGAAGAATGAGGATTGAGGATTGAGGATTGCGTACTGAGGATTGAAGATTAAGATTGAGGATTGAGGATTGAGGATTGAGGATTGAGGATTGAGGATTGAAGATTGAGCATTGAGGATTGCGGATAGAAGATTGAGGATTGGGTATTGCGGATTGAACATTGAGGATTGAGGGTTGAGTATTGAGGATTGAGGATTGTGGACTGAAATTGAATATTGATGATTGAAGATTGATGATTGAGGATTGATGGTTGTGGATTGAGGACGAGGACTGAGGGTTGGCTATTGCTGTTTGAGGTCTGAGGATTGAGGATTGAGGATTGAGAATTGAGGATTGAGAATTGAGGATTGAGGATTGAGGATTGAGGATTGAGGATTGAGAATTGAGGATTGAGGATTGAGGATTGAAGATTGAGGATTGGGTATTGAGGATTGAAGAATGAGGATTGAGGATTGAGGATTGCGGATTGAGGATTGAGGATTGAAGACTGAGTATTGAGGATTGAAGATTGAGGATTGAGGAGTGAGTATTGAAGATTGAGGATTTGGGACTGAGGATTGAAGATTGAGGATTCAGCATTGAGGATTGAGGATTGAGGATTGAGGATTGAGGATTGAAGATTGAGGATTGGGTATTGAGGATTGAAGAATGAGGATTGAGGATTGAGGATTGAGGATTGAGTATTGAAGATTGAGTATTCAGGATTGAAGATTGACGATTGAGGATTGAGGATTGAGGATTGAGGATTGAGGATTGTTGATTGAGGATTGAAGTTTGAGTATTGAGGATTGAAGATTGAGGATTGAGGATTGAGGATTGAGGTTTGAGGATTGAAGATTGAGGATTGAGGATTGAGGATTGAGGATTGAGGATTGAGCGTTGTGGATTGAGGACGAGGACTGATTGTTGAGTATTGATGTTTGAGGTCTGAGGATTGAAGAATGAGGATTGAGAGTTGAGGGTTGAGGATTGAGGATTGAAGATTGAGGATTGGTAGTTGAGGGTTGAAGAATGAGGATTGAGGACTGAGGATTGAGGATTGAGGATTGAGGATTGAAGATTGAGTATTGAGGATTGTGTATTGAGGATTGAGGATTGCGGATAGAAGATTGAGGATTGGGTATTGCGGATTGAACATTGAGGATTGAGGGTTGAGGATTGAGGATTGAGGATTGAGGACTGAAGATTGAATATTGATGATTGAAGATTGAGGATTGAGGATTGATGGTTGTGGATTGAGGACGAGGACTGAGGGTTGACTATTGCTGTTTGAGGTCTGAGGATTGAGGATTGAGGATTGAGAATTGAGGATTGAGGATTGAGGATTGAGGATTGAGGATTGAGGATTGAGGATTGAGAATTGAGGATTGAGGTTTGAGGATTGAAGATTGAGGATTGGGTATTGAGGATTGAAGAATGAGGATTGAGGATTGAGGATTGCGGATTGAGGATTGAGGTTTGAAGACTGAGTATTGAGGATTGAAGATTGAGGATTGAGGATTGAGGATTGAGGATTGAGGATTGAGGATTGAGGATTGAAGATTGAGGATTGGGTATTGAGGATTGAAGAATGAGGATTGAGGATTGAGGATTGAGGATTGAGTATTGAAGATTGAGTATTCAGGATTGAAGATTGACGATTGAGGATTGAGGATTGAGGATTGAGGATTGAGGATTGATGACTGAGGATTGAAGTTTGAGTATTGAGGATTGAAGATTGAGGATTGAGGATTGAGGATTGATGTTTGAGGATTGAAGATTGAGGATTGAGGATTGAGGATTGAGGATTGAGGATTGAAGATTGAGGATTGGGTATTGAGGATTGAAGAGTGGGGATTGAGTATTGAGTATTGAGGATTGAGTATTGACGATTGAGTATTGAGGATTGAAGATTTACGATTGAGGATTGAGGATTGAGGATTGAGGATTGAGGATTGAGGATTGAGGATTGAAGATTGAGTATTGAGTATTGAAGATTGAGGATTGAGGAATGAGGATTGAGGATTGAGGATTGAAGATTGCGTACTGAGGATTGAAGATTAAGATTGAAGATTGAGATTGAGGATTGAGGATTGAGGATTGAGGATTGAGGATTGAAGATTGAGGATTGCGTATTGAGGATAGAACATTGAGGATTGAGGATTGAGTATTGAGGATTGAGGATTGAGGTTTGAAGATTGAATATCGATGATTGAAGATTGAGGATCGAGGATTGAGTGTTGTGGATTGAGGACGAGGACTGAGGGTAGAGTATTGATGTTTAAGGTCTGAGGATTGAGGATTGAGGATTGAGAATTGAGGATTGAGGAGTGAGGATTGAAGATTGAGGATTGGGTGTTGAGGATTGAAGAATGAGGATTGAGGATTGAGGATTGAGTATTGAGGATTGAAGATTGAGTATTGAGGATTCAAGATTGAGGATTGAGGATTGAGGATTGAGGATTGAGGAGTTGAGGATTGAGAATTGAGGATTGAGGATTGAGGATTGAAGAATGAGGATTGGGTATTGCGGATTGAAGGATGAGGATTGAGGATTGAGGACTGAGGATTGAGGATTGCGGATAGAAGATTGAGGATTGGGTATTGCGGTTTGAACATTGCGGATTGAGGATTGAGGATTGATGATTGAGGATTGAGAATTGAAGACTGAGTATTGAGGATTGAAGATTGAGGATTGAGGAGTGAGTATTGAAGATTGAGGATTTGGGACTGAGGATTGAAGATTGAGGATTGAGGATTGAGGATTGAGGATTGAGGACTGAAAGATTGAGGATTGGGTATTGAGGATTGAGAATGAGGTTTGAGGATTGAGGATTAAGGATTGAGTATTGAAGATTGAGTATTCAGGGTTGAAGATTGACGATTGAGGATTGAGGATTGAGGATTGAGGATTGAGGTTTGAGGATTGATGATTGAGGATTGAAGTTTGAGTATTGAGGATTGAAGATTGTGGATTGAGGATTGAGTATTGAGGATTGAAGGTTGAGTATTGAGTATTGAAGAATGAGGATTGAGGATTGAGGAATAAGGATTGAGTATTGAAGATTGAGTATTCAGGATTGAAGATTGACGATTGAGGATTGAGGATTGAGGATTGAGGATTGAGGTTTGAGGATTGAGGTTTGAGGATTGAAGATTGAGGATTCGGTATTGAGGATTGAAGAATGAGGATTGAGGATTGAGGACCAGGACTGAGGGTAGAGTATTGATGTTTAAGGTCTGAGGATTGAGGATTGAGGATTGAGAATTGAGGATTGAGGTGTGAGGATTGAAGATTGAGGATTGGGTATTGAGGATTGAAGAATGAGGATTGAGGATTGAGGATTGAGGATTGAGGATTATGGATTGAGGATTGAGTATTTAAGATTGAGTATTCAGGATTGAAGATTGACGATTGAGGATTGAGGATTGAGGATTGAGAATTGAGGTTTGAGGATTGATGATTGAGGATTGAAGTTTGAGTATTGAGGATTGAAGATTGTGGATTGAGGATTGAGGATTGAGTATTGAGGATTGAAGGTTGAGTATTGAGGATTGAAGATTGAGGATTGAGGATTGAGGATTGTGGATTGAGGATTGAGGATTGCGGATAGAAGATTGAGGATTGGGTATGTGCGGATTGAAATTGAGGATTGAGGGTTGAGGATTGAGGATTGAGGATTGAGGACTGAAGATTGAATATTGATGATTGAAGATGAGGATTGAGGATTGATGGTTGTGGATTGAGGACGAGGACTGAGGGTTGACTATTGCTGTTTGAGGTCTGAGGATTGAGGATTGAGGATTGAGAATTGAGGATTGAGGATTGAGGATTGAAGATTGAGGATTGAGGATTGAGGATTGAGAATTGAGGATTGAGGTTTGAGGATTGAAGATTGAGGATTGGGTATTGAGGATTGAAGATGAGGATTGAGGATTGAGGATTGCGGATTGAGGATTGAGGTTTGAAGACTGAGTATTGAGGATTGAGATTGAGGATTGAGGATTGAGGATTGAGGATTGAGGATTGAGGATTGAGGATTGAAGATTGAGGATTGGGTATTGAGGATTGAAGAATGAGGATTGAGGATTGAGGATTGAGGATTGAGTATTGAAGATTGAGTATTCAGGATTGAAGATTGACGATTGAGGATTGAGGATTGAGGATTGAGGATTGAGGATTTGATGACTGAGGATTGAAGTTTGAGTATTGAGTATTGAAGATTGAGGATTGAGGATTGAGGATTGATGTTTGAGGATTGAAGATTGAGGATTGAGGATTGAGGATTGAGGATTGAGGATTGAAGATTGAGGATTGGGTATTGAGGATTGAAGAATGGGGATTGAGTATTGAGTATTGAGGATTGAGTATTGACGATTGAGTATTGAGGATTGAAGATTGACGATTGAGGATTGAGGGTTGAGGATTGAGGATTGAGGATTGAGGATTGAGGATTGAAGATTGAGTATTGAGTATTGAAGCATTGAGGATTGAGGAATGAGGATTGAGGATTGAGGATTGAGGATTGCGTACTGAGGATTGAAGATTAAGATTGAAGATTGAGGATTGAGGATTGAGGATTGAGGATTGAGGATTGAGGATTGAAGATTGAGGATTGCGTATTGAGGATAGAACATTGAGGATTGAGGATTGAGTATTGAGGATTGAGGATTGAGGATTGAAGATTGAATATCGATGATTGGAGATTGAGGATCGAGGATTGAGTGTTGTGGATTGAGGACGAGGACTGAGGGTAGAGTATTGATGTTTAAGGTCTGAGGATTGAGGATTGAGGATTGAGAATTGAGGATTGAGGAGTGAGGATTGAAGATTGAGGATTGGGTGTTGAGGATTGAAGAATGAGGATTGAGGATTGAGGATTGAGTATTGAGGATTGAAGATTGAGTATTGAGGATTCAAGATTGAGGATTGAGGATTGAGGATTGAGGATTGAGGATTGAGATTGAGAATTGAGGATTGAGGATTGAGGATTGAAGAATGAGGATTGGGTATTGTGGATTGAAGGATGAGGATTGAGGATTGAGGACTGAGGATTGAGGATTGCGGATAGAAGATTGAGGATTGGGTATTGCGGATTGAACATTGCGGATTGAGGATTGAGGATTGAGGATTGAGGATTGAGGATTGAGAATTGAGGATTGAGATTGAGGATTGAAAATTGAGGATTGGGTATTGAGGATTGAAGAATGAGGATTGAGGATTGAGGATTGCGGATTGAGGATTGAGGATTGAAGACTGAGTATTGAGGATTGAAGAGTGAGGATTGAGGATGTGAGTATTGAAGATTGAGGATTTGGACTGAGGATTGAAGATTGAGGATTGAGGATTGAGGATTGAGGATTGAGGATTGAGGATTGAGGACTGAAGATTGAGGATTTGGGTATTGAGGATTGAAGAATGAGGATTGAGGATTGAGGATTAAGGATTGAGTATTGAGATTGAGTATTCAGGGTTGAAGATTGACGATTGAGGGTTGAGGATTGAGGATTGAGGATTGAGGTTTGAGGATTGATGATTGAGGATTGAAGTTTGAGTATTGAGGATTGAAGATTGTGGATTGAGGATTGAGTATTGAGGATTGAAGGTTGAGTATTGAGTATTGAAGAATGAGGATTGAGGATTGAGGATTAAGGATTGAGTATTGAGATTGAGTATTCAGGATTGAAGATTGACGATTGAGGATTGAGGATTGAGGATTGAGGATTGAGGTTTGAGGATTGAGTGTTGAGGATTGAAGATTGAGGATTGGGTATTGAGGATTGAAGAATGAGGATTGAGGATTGAGGACCAGACTGAGGGTAGAGTATTGATGTTTAAGGTCTGAGGATTGAGGATTGAGGATTGAGAATTGAGGATTGAGGAGTGAGGATTGAAGATTGAGGATTGGTATTGAGGATTGAAGAATGAGGATTGAGGATTGAGGATTGAGGATTGAGGATTGAGTATTGAAGATTGAGTATTCAGGATTGAAGATTGACGATTGAGGATTGAAGTTTGAGTATTGAGGATTGAAGATTGAGGATTGAGGATTGAGGATTGAGGTTTGAGGATTGAAGATTGAGGATTGAGGATTGAGGATTGAGGATTGAGGATTGAAGATTGAGATTGGGTATTGAGCATTGAAGAATGAGGAATTGAGTATTGAGTATTGAGGATTGAGTATTGACGATTGAGTATTGAGGATTGAAGATTGACGATTGAGGATTGAGGATTGAGGATTGAGGATTGAGGATTGAGGATTGAGGATTGAAGATTGAGTATTGAGTATTGAAGATTGAGGATTGAGGAATGAGGATTGAGGATTGAGGATTGAAGATTGCGTACTGAGGATTGAAGATTAAGATTGAAGATTGAGGATTGAGGATTGAGGATTGAGGATTGAGGATTGAAGATTGAGGATTGCGTATTGAGGATAGAACATTGAGGATTGAGTATTTGGGTATTGAGGATTGAGGATTGAGGATTAAGGATTGAGTATTGAAGATTGAGTATTCAGGGTTGAAGATTGACGATTGAGGATTGAGGATTGAGGATTGAGGATTGAGGTTTGAGGATTGATGATTGAGGGTTGAAGTTTGAGTATTGAGATTGAAGATTGTGGATTGAGGATTGAGTATTGAGGATTGAAGGTTGAGTATTGAGTATTGAAGAATGAGGATTGAGGATTGAGGATTAATGGATTGAGTATTGAAGATTGAGTATTCAGGATTGAAGATTGACGATTGAGGATTGAGGATTGAGATTGAGGATTGAGGTTTGAGGATTGAGGTTTGAGGATTGAAGAATGAGGATTGGGTATTGAGGATTGAAGAATGAGGATTGAGGATTGAGGACCAGGACTGAGGGTAGAGTATTGATGTTAAGGTCTGAGGATTGAGGATTGAGGATTGAGAATTGAGGATTGAGGAGTGAGGATTGAAGATTGAGGATTGGGTATTGAGGATTGAAGAATGACGATTGAGGATTGAGGATTGAGGATTGAGGATTGAGTATTGAAGATTGAGTATTCAGGATTGAAGATTGACGATTGAGGATTGAGGATTGAGGATTGAGGATTGAGTATTGATGATTGAGGATTGAAGTTTGAGTATTGAGGACTGAAGATTGAGGATTGAGGATTGAGGATTGAGGTTTGAGGATTGAAGATTGAGGATTGAGGATTGAGGATTGAGGATTGAGGATTGAAGATTGAGGATTGGGTACTGAGGATTGAAGAATGAGGATTGAGTATTGAGTATTGAGGATTGAGTATTGACGATTGAGTATTGAGGATTGAAGATTGACGATTGAGGATTGAGGATTGAGGATTGAGGAGTGAGGATTGAGGATTGAGGATTGAAGATTGAGTATTGAGTATTGAAGATTGAAGATTGAGGATTGAGTATTGAGGATTGAGGATTGAGGATTGAGGACTAAGGACTGAAGATTGAGGATTGGGTATTGAGGATTGAAAATGAGGATTGAGGATTGAGGATTAAGGATTGAGTATTGAAGATTGAGTATTCAGGGTTGAAGATTGACGATTGAGATTGAGGATTGGGGATTGGAGGATTGAGTTTGAGGATTGATGATTGAGGATTGAAGTTTGAGTATTGAGGATTGAAGATTGTGATTGAGGATTGAGTATTGAGGATTGAAAGTTGAGTATTGAGTATTGAGAATGAGGATTGAGGATTGAGGATAAAGATTGAGTATTGAAGATTGAGTATTCAGGATTGAAGATTGACGATTGAGGATTGTGGATTGAGGATTGAGGATTGAGGTTTGAGATTGAGGTTTGACGGATTGAAGAATGAGGATTGGTATTGAGGATTGAAGAATGAGGATTGAGGATTGAGGACCAGGACTGAGGGTAGAGTATTGATGTTTAAGGTCTGAGGATTGAGGATTGAGGATTGAGAATTGAGGATTGAGGAGTGAGGATTGAAGATTGAGGATTGGGTATTGAGGATTGAAGAATGAGGATTGAGGATTGAGGATTGAGGATTGAGGATTGAGTATTGAAGATTGAGTATTCAGGATTGAAGATTGACGATTGAGGATTGAGGATTGAGGATTGAGGATTGAGTATTGATGATTGAGGATTGAAGTTTGAGTATTGAGGACTGAAGATTGAGGATTGAGGATTGAGGATTGAGGTTTGAGGATTGAGATTGAGGATTGAGGATTGAGGATTGAGGATTGACGGATTGAGGATTGAAGATTGAGGATTGGGTATTGAGGATTGAAGAATGAGGATTGAGGATTGAGGATTGCGGATTGAGGATTGAGGATTGAAGACTGAGTATTAGAGGATGAAGATTGAGGATTGAGGAGTGAGTATTGAAGATTGAGGATTTGGACTGAGGATTGAAGATTGAGATTGAGGATTGAGGATTGAGGATTGAGGAATGAGGATTGAGGATTGAAGATTGAGGATTGGGTATTGAGGATTGAAGAATGAGGATTGAGGATTGAGGATTGAGGATTGAGTATTTGAAGATTGAGTATTCAGGATTGAAGATTGACGATTGAGGATTGAGGATTGAGGATTGAGGATTGAGGATTGAGGATTGTTGATTGAGGATTGAAGTTTGAGTATTGAGGATTGAAGATTGAGATTGAGGAATTGGGAGGATTGAGGTTGAGGATTGAAGATGAGGATTGAGGATTGAGGATTGAGGATTGAGGATTGAGTATTGAGGATTGAGGATTGAGGATTGAAGATTGAATATTGATGATTGAAGATTGAGGATTGATGATTGAGGATTGAGGCATTGAGGATTGCGGACAGAAGATTGAGGATTGGGTATGCGGATTGAACATTGGGGATTGAGGATTGAGGATTGAGGATTGAGGATTGAGGAGTTGAGAATTGAGATTGAGGATTGAGATTGAAGATTGAGGATTGGGTATTGAGGATTGAAGAATGAGGATTGAGGATTGAGGATTGCGATTGAGGATTGAGGATGAAGACTGAGTATGAGGATGAAGATTGAGGATTGAGGAGTGAGTATTGAAGATTGAGGATTTGGGACTGAGGATTGAAGATTGAGGATTGAGGATATGAGGATTGAGGATTGAGGATTGAGTATTGAGGACTGAAGATTGAGGATTGGGTATTGAGGATTGAAGAATGAGGATTGAGGAATATGGATTGAGGATTGAGTATTGAAGATTGAGTATTCAGGATTGAAGATTGACGATTGAGGATTGGGGATTGAGGATTGAGGATTGAGGTTTGAGGATTGATGATTGAGGATTGAAGTTTGAGTATTGAGGATTGAAGATTGTGGATTGAGGATTGAGGATTGAGTATTGAGATTGAAGGTTGAGTATTGAGGATTGAGGATGAGGATTGAGGATTGAGGATTGAAGACTGAGTATTGAGGATTGAAGATTGAGGATTGGGTATTGAGGATTGAAGAATGAGTATTGAGGATGAGGATTGAGGATTGAGGATTGAAGATTGAGTATTGAGGATTGAAGATTGACGATTGAGGATTGAGGATTGAGGTCTGAGGATTGAGGATGAGGATTGAGGATTGAGGATTGACTATTGAAGATTGAGTATTCAGGATGAAGATTGACGATTGAGGATTGAGGATTGAGGATTGAGGATTGAGGATTGATGATTGAGGAATGAAGTTTGAGTATTGAGGATTGAAGATTGAGGATTGAGGATTGAGGATTGAGGTTTGATGATTGAAGATGAGGATTGAGGTTTGAGGATTGAGGATTGAGGATTGAAGATTGAGGATTGGCGCATTGAGGATTGAAGAATGGGGATTGAGTATTGAGTATTGAGGATTGAGTATTGACGATTGAGTATTGAGTATTGAGGATTGAATATTGACGATTGAGGATTGAGGATTGAGTATTGAGGATTGAGGATTGAGGATTGGGGATTGGGTATTGAGGATTGAAGAATGAGGATTGAGGATTGAGGATAGAGGATTGAGGATTGAGGATGGAAGACATGAGTATTGTAGGATTGAAGGTTGAGGATTGGGTATTGAGGATTGAAGATGATGAGATTGAGGATTGAGGATTGCGTACTGAGGATTGAAGATTAAGATGAGGATTGAGGATTGAGGATTGAGGATTGAGGATGAGGATTGAAGATTGAGGATTGCGTAGTGAGGATAGAACAATGAGGATTGAGGATTGAGTATTGAGGATTGAGGATTGAGGATTGAAGATTGAATATTGATGATTGAAGATTGAGGATCGAGGATCGAGTGTGTTGTGGATTGAGACGAGGACTGAGGGTAGAGTATGATGTTTAAGGTCTGAGAATTGAGGGTTGAGGATTGAGAATTGAGGATTGAGGATTGAGGATTGAAGATTGAGGATTGGGTGTTGAGGATTGAAGAATGAGGATTGAGGATTGCAGGATTGAGTATTGAGGATTGAGGTTGAGTATTGAGGATTGAAGATTGAGGATTGAGGATTGAGGACTTGTGGATTGAGGATTGAGGATTTGCGGACTAGAAGGGTTGAGGATTGGGTATTGCGGATTGAACATTGCAGGATTGTGGGTTGAGGACTTGAGGTTTGAGGATTGAGGACTGAAGATTGAATATTGATGATTGTAGATTGAGGATTGAGGATTGATGGTTGTGTTGAGGACGAGGACTGAGGGTTGACTATTGCTGTTTGAGGTCTGAGGATTGAGGATTCAGGCTTGAGAATTGAGGATTGAGGATTGAGGGATTGAGGATTAGGATTGAGGATTGAGGATTGAGAATTGGTAGGATTGATGGTTTTGAGGAGAGGATTGAGATTGCGGACTGGATTTGAGGTATGTGATAGGTTTTGAAGATTGAGACTGTGAGGATTGAGTATGAGATTGAGGATTGAGG
>NW_027480809.1:0-15000 GCF_051401765.1 Calliopsis andreniformis
ACGGGCATCAGAGAGCAAAACAGCCTAATAGTTTTAGAGTGCCTCAACGATCAGGAATATGGATCTAACGTTCTCGTTTCGAACCGACGACTTTCGGTTCCGGAGCGACACGAACGCTCCATGATTCTCGATTATCTCGACACAGGTAAGAGACAGAGGAGAACAAGTGTATGGTTTTAGAGAGCCACGAGCACCAGGAATAAGGATCTACCGTTGTCATTTCGTTCCGTCGACATTCGGTTCCGGAGCGACACGAACGGGGACTTAGAATTTTTTCGCTCGGGCTCCGGAGCGACACGAACGGGGACTTAGAATTTTTTCGCTCGGGCTCCGGAGCGACACGATCGCTCCGTTATTCTACGTTCTCTCGGTCCACGGGCATCAGAGAGCAAAACAGCCTAATAGTTTTAGAGTGCCTCAACGATCAGGAATATGGATCTAACGTTCTCGTTTCGAACCGACGACTTTCGGTTCCGGAGCGACACGAACGCTCCATGATTCTCGATTATCTCGACACAGGTAAGAGACAGAGGAGAACAAGTGTATGGTTTTAGAGAGCCACGAGCACCAGGAATAAGGATCTACCGTTGTCATTTCGTTCCGTCGACATTCGGTTCCGGAGCGACACGAACGGGGACTTAGAATTTTTTCGCTCGGGCTCCGGAGCGACACGAACGGGGACTTAGAATTTTTTCGCTCGGGCTCCGGAGCGACACGATCGCTCCGTTATTCTACGTTCTCTCGGTCCACGGGCATCAGAGAGCAAAACAGCCTAATAGTTTTAGAGTGCCTCAACGATCAGGAATATGGATCTAACGTTCTCGTTTCGAACCGACGACTTTCGGTTCCGGAGCGACACGAACGCTCCATGATTCTCGATTATCTCGACACAGGTAAGAGACAGAGGAGAACAAGTGTATGGTTTTAGAGAGCCACGAGCACCAGGAATAAGGATCTACCGTTGTCATTTCGTTCCGTCGACATTCGGTTCCGGAGCGACACGAACGGGGACTTAGAATTTTTTCGCTCGGGCTCCGGAGCGACACGAACGGGGACTTAGAATTTTTTCGCTCGGGCTCCGGAGCGACACGATCGCTCCGTTATTCTACGTTCTCTCGGTCCACGGGCATCAGAGAGCAAAACAGCCTAATAGTTTTAGAGTGCCTCAACGATCAGGAATATGGATCTAACGTTCTCGTTTCGAACCGACGACTTTCGGTTCCGGAGCGACACGAACGCTCCATGATTCTCGATTATCTCGACACAGGTAAGAGACAGAGGAGAACAAGTGTATGGTTTTAGAGAGCCACGAGCACCAGGAATAAGGATCTACCGTTGTCATTTCGTTCCGTCGACATTCGGTTCCGGAGCGACACGAACGGGGACTTAGAATTTTTTCGCTCGGGCTCCGGAGCGACACGAACGGGGACTTAGAATTTTTTCGCTCGGGCTCCGGAGCGACACGATCGCTCCGTTATTCTACGTTCTCTCGGTCCACGGGCATCAGAGAGCAAAACAGCCTAATAGTTTTAGAGTGCCTCAACGATCAGGAATATGGATCTAACGTTCTCGTTTCGAACCGACGACTTTCGGTTCCGGAGCGACACGAACGCTCCATGATTCTCGATTATCTCGACACAGGTAAGAGACAGAGGAGAACAAGTGTATGGTTTTAGAGAGCCACGAGCACCAGGAATAAGGATCTACCGTTGTCATTTCGTTCCGTCGACATTCGGTTCCGGAGCGACACGAACGGGGACTTAGAATTTTTTCGCTCGGGCTCCGGAGCGACACGAACGGGGACTTAGAATTTTTTCGCTCGGGCTCCGGAGCGACACGATCGCTCCGTTATTCTACGTTCTCTCGGTCCACGGGCATCAGAGAGCAAAACAGCCTAATAGTTTTAGAGTGCCTCAACGATCAGGAATATGGATCTAACGTTCTCGTTTCGAACCGACGACTTTCGGTTCCGGAGCGACACGAACGCTCCATGATTCTCGATTATCTCGACACAGGTAAGAGACAGAGGAGAACAAGTGTATGGTTTTAGAGAGCCACGAGCACCAGGAATAAGGATCTACCGTTGTCATTTCGTTCCGTCGACATTCGGTTCCGGAGCGACACGAACGGGGACTTAGAATTTTTTCGCTCGGGCTCCGGAGCGACACGAACGGGGACTTAGAATTTTTTCGCTCGGGCTCCGGAGCGACACGATCGCTCCGTTATTCTACGTTCTCTCGGTCCACGGGCATCAGAGAGCAAAACAGCCTAATAGTTTTAGAGTGCCTCAACGATCAGGAATATGGATCTAACGTTCTCGTTTCGAACCGACGACTTTCGGTTCCGGAGCGACACGAACGCTCCATGATTCTCGATTATCTCGACACAGGTAAGAGACAGAGGAGAACAAGTGTATGGTTTTAGAGAGCCACGAGCACCAGGAATAAGGATCTACCGTTGTCATTTCGTTCCGTCGACATTCGGTTCCGGAGCGACACGAACGGGGACTTAGAATTTTTTCGCTCGGGCTCCGGAGCGACACGAACGGGGACTTAGAATTTTTTCGCTCGGGCTCCGGAGCGACACGATCGCTCCGTTATTCTACGTTCTCTCGGTCCACGGGCATCAGAGAGCAAAACAGCCTAATAGTTTTAGAGTGCCTCAACGATCAGGAATATGGATCTAACGTTCTCGTTTCGAACCGACGACTTTCGGTTCCGGAGCGACACGAACGCTCCATGATTCTCGATTATCTCGACACAGGTAAGAGACAGAGGAGAACAAGTGTATGGTTTTAGAGAGCCACGAGCACCAGGAATAAGGATCTACCGTTGTCATTTCGTTCCGTCGACATTCGGTTCCGGAGCGACACGAACGGGGACTTAGAATTTTTTCGCTCGGGCTCCGGAGCGACACGAACGGGGACTTAGAATTTTTTCGCTCGGGCTCCGGAGCGACACGATCGCTCCGTTATTCTACGTTCTCTCGGTCCACGGGCATCAGAGAGCAAAACAGCCTAATAGTTTTAGAGTGCCTCAACGATCAGGAATATGGATCTAACGTTCTCGTTTCGAACCGACGACTTTCGGTTCCGGAGCGACACGAACGCTCCATGATTCTCGATTATCTCGACACAGGTAAGAGACAGAGGAGAACAAGTGTATGGTTTTAGAGAGCCACGAGCACCAGGAATAAGGATCTACCGTTGTCATTTCGTTCCGTCGACATTCGGTTCCGGAGCGACACGAACGGGGACTTAGAATTTTTTCGCTCGGGCTCCGGAGCGACACGAACGGGGACTTAGAATTTTTTCGCTCGGGCTCCGGAGCGACACGATCGCTCCGTTATTCTACGTTCTCTCGGTCCACGGGCATCAGAGAGCAAAACAGCCTAATAGTTTTAGAGTGCCTCAACGATCAGGAATATGGATCTAACGTTCTCGTTTCGAACCGACGACTTTCGGTTCCGGAGCGACACGAACGCTCCATGATTCTCGATTATCTCGACACAGGTAAGAGACAGAGGAGAACAAGTGTATGGTTTTAGAGAGCCACGAGCACCAGGAATAAGGATCTACCGTTGTCATTTCGTTCCGTCGACATTCGGTTCCGGAGCGACACGAACGGGGACTTAGAATTTTTTCGCTCGGGCTCCGGAGCGACACGAACGGGGACTTAGAATTTTTTCGCTCGGGCTCCGGAGCGACACGATCGCTCCGTTATTCTACGTTCTCTCGGTCCACGGGCATCAGAGAGCAAAACAGCCTAATAGTTTTAGAGTGCCTCAACGATCAGGAATATGGATCTAACGTTCTCGTTTCGAACCGACGACTTTCGGTTCCGGAGCGACACGAACGCTCCATGATTCTCGATTATCTCGACACAGGTAAGAGACAGAGGAGAACAAGTGTATGGTTTTAGAGAGCCACGAGCACCAGGAATAAGGATCTACCGTTGTCATTTCGTTCCGTCGACATTCGGTTCCGGAGCGACACGAACGGGGACTTAGAATTTTTTCGCTCGGGCTCCGGAGCGACACGAACGGGGACTTAGAATTTTTTCGCTCGGGCTCCGGAGCGACACGATCGCTCCGTTATTCTACGTTCTCTCGGTCCACGGGCATCAGAGAGCAAAACAGCCTAATAGTTTTAGAGTGCCTCAACGATCAGGAATATGGATCTAACGTTCTCGTTTCGAACCGACGACTTTCGGTTCCGGAGCGACACGAACGCTCCATGATTCTCGATTATCTCGACACAGGTAAGAGACAGAGGAGAACAAGTGTATGGTTTTAGAGAGCCACGAGCACCAGGAATAAGGATCTACCGTTGTCATTTCGTTCCGTCGACATTCGGTTCCGGAGCGACACGAACGGGGACTTAGAATTTTTTCGCTCGGGCTCCGGAGCGACACGAACGGGGACTTAGAATTTTTTCGCTCGGGCTCCGGAGCGACACGATCGCTCCGTTATTCTACGTTCTCTCGGTCCACGGGCATCAGAGAGCAAAACAGCCTAATAGTTTTAGAGTGCCTCAACGATCAGGAATATGGATCTAACGTTCTCGTTTCGAACCGACGACTTTCGGTTCCGGAGCGACACGAACGCTCCATGATTCTCGATTATCTCGACACAGGTAAGAGACAGAGGAGAACAAGTGTATGGTTTTAGAGAGCCACGAGCACCAGGAATAAGGATCTACCGTTGTCATTTCGTTCCGTCGACATTCGGTTCCGGAGCGACACGAACGGGGACTTAGAATTTTTTCGCTCGGGCTCCGGAGCGACACGAACGGGGACTTAGAATTTTTTCGCTCGGGCTCCGGAGCGACACGATCGCTCCGTTATTCTACGTTCTCTCGGTCCACGGGCATCAGAGAGCAAAACAGCCTAATAGTTTTAGAGTGCCTCAACGATCAGGAATATGGATCTAACGTTCTCGTTTCGAACCGACGACTTTCGGTTCCGGAGCGACACGAACGCTCCATGATTCTCGATTATCTCGACACAGGTAAGAGACAGAGGAGAACAAGTGTATGGTTTTAGAGAGCCACGAGCACCAGGAATAAGGATCTACCGTTGTCATTTCGTTCCGTCGACATTCGGTTCCGGAGCGACACGAACGGGGACTTAGAATTTTTTCGCTCGGGCTCCGGAGCGACACGAACGGGGACTTAGAATTTTTTCGCTCGGGCTCCGGAGCGACACGATCGCTCCGTTATTCTACGTTCTCTCGGTCCACGGGCATCAGAGAGCAAAACAGCCTAATAGTTTTAGAGTGCCTCAACGATCAGGAATATGGATCTAACGTTCTCGTTTCGAACCGACGACTTTCGGTTCCGGAGCGACACGAACGCTCCATGATTCTCGATTATCTCGACACAGGTAAGAGACAGAGGAGAACAAGTGTATGGTTTTAGAGAGCCACGAGCACCAGGAATAAGGATCTACCGTTGTCATTTCGTTCCGTCGACATTCGGTTCCGGAGCGACACGAACGGGGACTTAGAATTTTTTCGCTCGGGCTCCGGAGCGACACGAACGGGGACTTAGAATTTTTTCGCTCGGGCTCCGGAGCGACACGATCGCTCCGTTATTCTACGTTCTCTCGGTCCACGGGCATCAGAGAGCAAAACAGCCTAATAGTTTTAGAGTGCCTCAACGATCAGGAATATGGATCTAACGTTCTCGTTTCGAACCGACGACTTTCGGTTCCGGAGCGACACGAACGCTCCATGATTCTCGATTATCTCGACACAGGTAAGAGACAGAGGAGAACAAGTGTATGGTTTTAGAGAGCCACGAGCACCAGGAATAAGGATCTACCGTTGTCATTTCGTTCCGTCGACATTCGGTTCCGGAGCGACACGAACGGGGACTTAGAATTTTTTCGCTCGGGCTCCGGAGCGACACGAACGGGGACTTAGAATTTTTTCGCTCGGGCTCCGGAGCGACACGATCGCTCCGTTATTCTACGTTCTCTCGGTCCACGGGCATCAGAGAGCAAAACAGCCTAATAGTTTTAGAGTGCCTCAACGATCAGGAATATGGATCTAACGTTCTCGTTTCGAACCGACGACTTTCGGTTCCGGAGCGACACGAACGCTCCATGATTCTCGATTATCTCGACACAGGTAAGAGACAGAGGAGAACAAGTGTATGGTTTTAGAGAGCCACGAGCACCAGGAATAAGGATCTACCGTTGTCATTTCGTTCCGTCGACATTCGGTTCCGGAGCGACACGAACGGGGACTTAGAATTTTTTCGCTCGGGCTCCGGAGCGACACGAACGGGGACTTAGAATTTTTTCGCTCGGGCTCCGGAGCGACACGATCGCTCCGTTATTCTACGTTCTCTCGGTCCACGGGCATCAGAGAGCAAAACAGCCTAATAGTTTTAGAGTGCCTCAACGATCAGGAATATGGATCTAACGTTCTCGTTTCGAACCGACGACTTTCGGTTCCGGAGCGACACGAACGCTCCATGATTCTCGATTATCTCGACACAGGTAAGAGACAGAGGAGAACAAGTGTATGGTTTTAGAGAGCCACGAGCACCAGGAATAAGGATCTACCGTTGTCATTTCGTTCCGTCGACATTCGGTTCCGGAGCGACACGAACGGGGACTTAGAATTTTTTCGCTCGGGCTCCGGAGCGACACGAACGGGGACTTAGAATTTTTTCGCTCGGGCTCCGGAGCGACACGATCGCTCCGTTATTCTACGTTCTCTCGGTCCACGGGCATCAGAGAGCAAAACAGCCTAATAGTTTTAGAGTGCCTCAACGATCAGGAATATGGATCTAACGTTCTCGTTTCGAACCGACGACTTTCGGTTCCGGAGCGACACGAACGCTCCATGATTCTCGATTATCTCGACACAGGTAAGAGACAGAGGAGAACAAGTGTATGGTTTTAGAGAGCCACGAGCACCAGGAATAAGGATCTACCGTTGTCATTTCGTTCCGTCGACATTCGGTTCCGGAGCGACACGAACGGGGACTTAGAATTTTTTCGCTCGGGCTCCGGAGCGACACGAACGGGGACTTAGAATTTTTTCGCTCGGGCTCCGGAGCGACACGATCGCTCCGTTATTCTACGTTCTCTCGGTCCACGGGCATCAGAGAGCAAAACAGCCTAATAGTTTTAGAGTGCCTCAACGATCAGGAATATGGATCTAACGTTCTCGTTTCGAACCGACGACTTTCGGTTCCGGAGCGACACGAACGCTCCATGATTCTCGATTATCTCGACACAGGTAAGAGACAGAGGAGAACAAGTGTATGGTTTTAGAGAGCCACGAGCACCAGGAATAAGGATCTACCGTTGTCATTTCGTTCCGTCGACATTCGGTTCCGGAGCGACACGAACGGGGACTTAGAATTTTTTCGCTCGGGCTCCGGAGCGACACGAACGGGGACTTAGAATTTTTTCGCTCGGGCTCCGGAGCGACACGATCGCTCCGTTATTCTACGTTCTCTCGGTCCACGGGCATCAGAGAGCAAAACAGCCTAATAGTTTTAGAGTGCCTCAACGATCAGGAATATGGATCTAACGTTCTCGTTTCGAACCGACGACTTTCGGTTCCGGAGCGACACGAACGCTCCATGATTCTCGATTATCTCGACACAGGTAAGAGACAGAGGAGAACAAGTGTATGGTTTTAGAGAGCCACGAGCACCAGGAATAAGGATCTACCGTTGTCATTTCGTTCCGTCGACATTCGGTTCCGGAGCGACACGAACGGGGACTTAGAATTTTTTCGCTCGGGCTCCGGAGCGACACGAACGGGGACTTAGAATTTTTTCGCTCGGGCTCCGGAGCGACACGATCGCTCCGTTATTCTACGTTCTCTCGGTCCACGGGCATCAGAGAGCAAAACAGCCTAATAGTTTTAGAGTGCCTCAACGATCAGGAATATGGATCTAACGTTCTCGTTTCGAACCGACGACTTTCGGTTCCGGAGCGACACGAACGCTCCATGATTCTCGATTATCTCGACACAGGTAAGAGACAGAGGAGAACAAGTGTATGGTTTTAGAGAGCCACGAGCACCAGGAATAAGGATCTACCGTTGTCATTTCGTTCCGTCGACATTCGGTTCCGGAGCGACACGAACGGGGACTTAGAATTTTTTCGCTCGGGCTCCGGAGCGACACGAACGGGGACTTAGAATTTTTTCGCTCGGGCTCCGGAGCGACACGATCGCTCCGTTATTCTACGTTCTCTCGGTCCACGGGCATCAGAGAGCAAAACAGCCTAATAGTTTTAGAGTGCCTCAACGATCAGGAATATGGATCTAACGTTCTCGTTTCGAACCGACGACTTTCGGTTCCGGAGCGACACGAACGCTCCATGATTCTCGATTATCTCGACACAGGTAAGAGACAGAGGAGAACAAGTGTATGGTTTTAGAGAGCCACGAGCACCAGGAATAAGGATCTACCGTTGTCATTTCGTTCCGTCGACATTCGGTTCCGGAGCGACACGAACGGGGACTTAGAATTTTTTCGCTCGGGCTCCGGAGCGACACGAACGGGGACTTAGAATTTTTTCGCTCGGGCTCCGGAGCGACACGATCGCTCCGTTATTCTACGTTCTCTCGGTCCACGGGCATCAGAGAGCAAAACAGCCTAATAGTTTTAGAGTGCCTCAACGATCAGGAATATGGATCTAACGTTCTCGTTTCGAACCGACGACTTTCGGTTCCGGAGCGACACGAACGCTCCATGATTCTCGATTATCTCGACACAGGTAAGAGACAGAGGAGAACAAGTGTATGGTTTTAGAGAGCCACGAGCACCAGGAATAAGGATCTACCGTTGTCATTTCGTTCCGTCGACATTCGGTTCCGGAGCGACACGAACGGGGACTTAGAATTTTTTCGCTCGGGCTCCGGAGCGACACGAACGGGGACTTAGAATTTTTTCGCTCGGGCTCCGGAGCGACACGATCGCTCCGTTATTCTACGTTCTCTCGGTCCACGGGCATCAGAGAGCAAAACAGCCTAATAGTTTTAGAGTGCCTCAACGATCAGGAATATGGATCTAACGTTCTCGTTTCGAACCGACGACTTTCGGTTCCGGAGCGACACGAACGCTCCATGATTCTCGATTATCTCGACACAGGTAAGAGACAGAGGAGAACAAGTGTATGGTTTTAGAGAGCCACGAGCACCAGGAATAAGGATCTACCGTTGTCATTTCGTTCCGTCGACATTCGGTTCCGGAGCGACACGAACGGGGACTTAGAATTTTTTCGCTCGGGCTCCGGAGCGACACGAACGGGGACTTAGAATTTTTTCGCTCGGGCTCCGGAGCGACACGATCGCTCCGTTATTCTACGTTCTCTCGGTCCACGGGCATCAGAGAGCAAAACAGCCTAATAGTTTTAGAGTGCCTCAACGATCAGGAATATGGATCTAACGTTCTCGTTTCGAACCGACGACTTTCGGTTCCGGAGCGACACGAACGCTCCATGATTCTCGATTATCTCGACACAGGTAAGAGACAGAGGAGAACAAGTGTATGGTTTTAGAGAGCCACGAGCACCAGGAATAAGGATCTACCGTTGTCATTTCGTTCCGTCGACATTCGGTTCCGGAGCGACACGAACGGGGACTTAGAATTTTTTCGCTCGGGCTCCGGAGCGACACGAACGGGGACTTAGAATTTTTTCGCTCGGGCTCCGGAGCGACACGATCGCTCCGTTATTCTACGTTCTCTCGGTCCACGGGCATCAGAGAGCAAAACAGCCTAATAGTTTTAGAGTGCCTCAACGATCAGGAATATGGATCTAACGTTCTCGTTTCGAACCGACGACTTTCGGTTCCGGAGCGACACGAACGCTCCATGATTCTCGATTATCTCGACACAGGTAAGAGACAGAGGAGAACAAGTGTATGGTTTTAGAGAGCCACGAGCACCAGGAATAAGGATCTACCGTTGTCATTTCGTTCCGTCGACATTCGGTTCCGGAGCGACACGAACGGGGACTTAGAATTTTTTCGCTCGGGCTCCGGAGCGACACGAACGGGGACTTAGAATTTTTTCGCTCGGGCTCCGGAGCGACACGATCGCTCCGTTATTCTACGTTCTCTCGGTCCACGGGCATCAGAGAGCAAAACAGCCTAATAGTTTTAGAGTGCCTCAACGATCAGGAATATGGATCTAACGTTCTCGTTTCGAACCGACGACTTTCGGTTCCGGAGCGACACGAACGCTCCATGATTCTCGATTATCTCGACACAGGTAAGAGACAGAGGAGAACAAGTGTATGGTTTTAGAGAGCCACGAGCACCAGGAATAAGGATCTACCGTTGTCATTTCGTTCCGTCGACATTCGGTTCCGGAGCGACACGAACGGGGACTTAGAATTTTTTCGCTCGGGCTCCGGAGCGACACGAACGGGGACTTAGAATTTTTTCGCTCGGGCTCCGGAGCGACACGATCGCTCCGTTATTCTACGTTCTCTCGGTCCACGGGCATCAGAGAGCAAAACAGCCTAATAGTTTTAGAGTGCCTCAACGATCAGGAATATGGATCTAACGTTCTCGTTTCGAACCGACGACTTTCGGTTCCGGAGCGACACGAACGCTCCATGATTCTCGATTATCTCGACACAGGTAAGAGACAGAGGAGAACAAGTGTATGGTTTTAGAGAGCCACGAGCACCAGGAATAAGGATCTACCGTTGTCATTTCGTTCCGTCGACATTCGGTTCCGGAGCGACACGAACGGGGACTTAGAATTTTTTCGCTCGGGCTCCGGAGCGACACGAACGGGGACTTAGAATTTTTTCGCTCGGGCTCCGGAGCGACACGATCGCTCCGTTATTCTACGTTCTCTCGGTCCACGGGCATCAGAGAGCAAAACAGCCTAATAGTTTTAGAGTGCCTCAACGATCAGGAATATGGATCTAACGTTCTCGTTTCGAACCGACGACTTTCGGTTCCGGAGCGACACGAACGCTCCATGATTCTCGATTATCTCGACACAGGTAAGAGACAGAGGAGAACAAGTGTATGGTTTTAGAGAGCCACGAGCACCAGGAATAAGGATCTACCGTTGTCATTTCGTTCCGTCGACATTCGGTTCCGGAGCGACACGAACGGGGACTTAGAATTTTTTCGCTCGGGCTCCGGAGCGACACGAACGGGGACTTAGAATTTTTTCGCTCGGGCTCCGGAGCGACACGATCGCTCCGTTATTCTACGTTCTCTCGGTCCACGGGCATCAGAGAGCAAAACAGCCTAATAGTTTTAGAGTGCCTCAACGATCAGGAATATGGATCTAACGTTCTCGTTTCGAACCGACGACTTTCGGTTCCGGAGCGACACGAACGCTCCATGATTCTCGATTATCTCGACACAGGTAAGAGACAGAGGAGAACAAGTGTATGGTTTTAGAGAGCCACGAGCACCAGGAATAAGGATCTACCGTTGTCATTTCGTTCCGTCGACATTCGGTTCCGGAGCGACACGAACGGGGACTTAGAATTTTTTCGCTCGGGCTCCGGAGCGACACGAACGGGGACTTAGAATTTTTTCGCTCGGGCTCCGGAGCGACACGATCGCTCCGTTATTCTACGTTCTCTCGGTCCACGGGCATCAGAGAGCAAAACAGCCTAATAGTTTTAGAGTGCCTCAACGATCAGGAATATGGATCTAACGTTCTCGTTTCGAACCGACGACTTTCGGTTCCGGAGCGACACGAACGCTCCATGATTCTCGATTATCTCGACACAGGTAAGAGACAGAGGAGAACAAGTGTATGGTTTTAGAGAGCCACGAGCACCAGGAATAAGGATCTACCGTTGTCATTTCGTTCCGTCGACATTCGGTTCCGGAGCGACACGAACGGGGACTTAGAATTTTTTCGCTCGGGCTCCGGAGCGACACGAACGGGGACTTAGAATTTTTTCGCTCGGGCTCCGGAGCGACACGATCGCTCCGTTATTCTACGTTCTCTCGGTCCACGGGCATCAGAGAGCAAAACAGCCTAATAGTTTTAGAGTGCCTCAACGATCAGGAATATGGATCTAACGTTCTCGTTTCGAACCGACGACTTTCGGTTCCGGAGCGACACGAACGCTCCATGATTCTCGATTATCTCGACACAGGTAAGAGACAGAGGAGAACAAGTGTATGGTTTTAGAGAGCCACGAGCACCAGGAATAAGGATCTACCGTTGTCATTTCGTTCCGTCGACATTCGGTTCCGGAGCGACACGAACGGGGACTTAGAATTTTTTCGCTCGGGCTCCGGAGCGACACGAACGGGGACTTAGAATTTTTTCGCTCGGGCTCCGGAGCGACACGATCGCTCCGTTATTCTACGTTCTCTCGGTCCACGGGCATCAGAGAGCAAAACAGCCTAATAGTTTTAGAGTGCCTCAACGATCAGGAATATGGATCTAACGTTCTCGTTTCGAACCGACGACTTTCGGTTCCGGAGCGACACGAACGCTCCATGATTCTCGATTATCTCGACACAGGTAAGAGACAGAGGAGAACAAGTGTATGGTTTTAGAGAGCCACGAGCACCAGGAATAAGGATCTACCGTTGTCATTTCGTTCCGTCGACATTCGGTTCCGGAGCGACACGAACGGGGACTTAGAATTTTTTCGCTCGGGCTCCGGAGCGACACGAACGGGGACTTAGAATTTTTTCGCTCGGGCTCCGGAGCGACACGATCGCTCCGTTATTCTACGTTCTCTCGGTCCACGGGCATCAGAGAGCAAAACAGCCTAATAGTTTTAGAGTGCCTCAACGATCAGGAATATGGATCTAACGTTCTCGTTTCGAACCGACGACTTTCGGTTCCGGAGCGACACGAACGCTCCATGATTCTCGATTATCTCGACACAGGTAAGAGACAGAGGAGAACAAGTGTATGGTTTTAGAGAGCCACGAGCACCAGGAATAAGGATCTACCGTTGTCATTTCGTTCCGTCGACATTCGGTTCCGGAGCGACACGAACGGGGACTTAGAATTTTTTCGCTCGGGCTCCGGAGCGACACGAACGGGGACTTAGAATTTTTTCGCTCGGGCTCCGGAGCGACACGATCGCTCCGTTATTCTACGTTCTCTCGGTCCACGGGCATCAGAGAGCAAAACAGCCTAATAGTTTTAGAGTGCCTCAACGATCAGGAATATGGATCTAACGTTCTCGTTTCGAACCGACGACTTTCGGTTCCGGAGCGACACGAACGCTCCATGATTCTCGATTATCTCGACACAGGTAAGAGACAGAGGAGAACAAGTGTATGGTTTTAGAGAGCCACGAGCACCAGGAATAAGGATCTACCGTTGTCATTTCGTTCCGTCGACATTCGGTTCCGGAGCGACACGAACGGGGACTTAGAATTTTTTCGCTCGGGCTCCGGAGCGACACGAACGGGGACTTAGAATTTTTTCGCTCGGGCTCCGGAGCGACACGATCGCTCCGTTATTCTACGTTCTCTCGGTCCACGGGCATCAGAGAGCAAAACAGCCTAATAGTTTTAGAGTGCCTCAACGATCAGGAATATGGATCTAACGTTCTCGTTTCGAACCGACGACTTTCGGTTCCGGAGCGACACGAACGCTCCATGATTCTCGATTATCTCGACACAGGTAAGAGACAGAGGAGAACAAGTGTATGGTTTTAGAGAGCCACGAGCACCAGGAATAAGGATCTACCGTTGTCATTTCGTTCCGTCGACATTCGGTTCCGGAGCGACACGAACGGGGACTTAGAATATTTTCAATATTGCTATATCTGTATGTATATAGTCTTAAAATATGTGGTTGAAACATGTTGAAAGTTTGTGATTATAGCAGTATAATGTCCGCAGTTTAGTATTAAGTTACTTTTATACGACCTCGTACGTGTACGTGTTCATCTGCCGAGTCTAAGTGGCAGCGTACCGGCCGGGAGTGCTGCACGCGCGGCGAGTTCCCACCGTAAGGCCGCGCGGCTACGGTCGGCCGTCGCCGGCCTCTCGGCCGGCCACTCGGTATCTATAAGAGAAGCGTCGGTCCGGGCGTGCCGGTCGAGGCATCGCTGGGCGCGTGGCTATTCTACGATCTCGGTCGAGAAGCAGTCCACCGCTCCTCGGGATCTTGTATCTCGAGTGTCTTCGAACGGTTTACGTTCCGGATCTTTCTCTACACAGCATGACCACGGGTCGGTGTCTAAGACCGAATGGCCCTTATGTGGTAATCGTCCTTTGGACGTTGGTGACTTGTATGCACTAGCGTGTATACTCGTACTTACTGAGCATCAACTCTTTGTCCGAGCGAATGAGTTTATTTAAACTGAACGAAACGTTCCGTCTTTAAGGCGGGCGCCGGGCTTACGTGAGAATGGAAAGCCTAAATATCAAGAGGTGTCAGATTTTCGATATGTGCAGCGCGCACATTCCGCGCCAGCTCGCTATGCCCAGCACGACGCTTAACGCGCTATCTCGATATGTTTCGGCATGCCACTATTACGCGCTTCTGTCGACTTTGCCCAGCGTGCTTGATACGCGCTTCGTCGTCAGTGACCAGCGTGAGTGGTTTACGTGCCTGTACGATGGATGCTTAGCGCGAGCGTATACCGCTCCGTAGAGTTTTCTGCGGAGGTCCGGTGTACGTGCTTACCGATGGATGACCTACGGCGTGTGTGATTCGTGCTTGTCGAGGTCCGACACCAATGTTGGAATTGTCAAATAAATGAACGAACCGAGACTCCTTGTCGAAGTTACAATCTTTACGTGACACGCAAAAGCAAAGATTTAATACTGTGGATCACATGAGTTTGCTGTTCGTGTCACGAGTTTCTGAACATGTGTTGTGGGATATTTGTGCACACGAAAAATTGTGGATCTATCTGAATTGTGTTGAGGTGTGCAATCCCAATTGATTGAAAGTAAAAGATGAGAAAGGAGTAGTGACGTGCGAGCAAGATATCACTGTGATGCTTGGCTCTGGAAATTGTGTGAAAGGGCGGCTCGATCCGAGAGAGAGGAAGTTCACAGGAA
>NW_027480809.1:17500-35000 GCF_051401765.1 Calliopsis andreniformis
CGAAAGCGATAGTCACGGACGTGTAAGAATAATGAATCGTGCAGCGCTCGCGTGAGGTGTGCCAGTTGATTCCATCGCCAACTCGATATCGGGGTATTTCATGCATCTCGTATGAAACACATTGTCCCGTCGTTGCGTGATGATTCGCTGCAACACCCGCCGCTGCCACGGTCATCTTCGCTCTGTACATTCGCTTCTGGCTGCTTGCGTGAGGCTCCTTGTAAGAAAGGGGGAACGCGCAAAGGGAAAGGAAAGGAAGCCCGCCAGTTCGAGAAGAACGTTTCTTTTTTTTTCCGTCGTGAGTACGCTGCCGATAGTTACAACGCTAGCGTGAGGTGTCGATCACCGATGTCATCGGGCAACATGATCGGGGTCTTGCATGCAATTTCGCATGGAGGACATTGTCCCGTCGTTGCGCGATGCTTCGTCGCACCCGCCGTTGTACGTACGCGCGGCATCTTCGATGGAGCGAAACTGTTCCTTCTCGACTGCCTGCGTGAGGCTTTGTCCCAGCGTTTACAAAGAGCCCGCCAGTTTGGGATGTATCGTTCCCTCCTCGGCGCGTAAGCATTGCGTCGATATATATAGCGCTTGCGTGAGGTGCATCTCCGATAGCCCCGTCGCCACAGCATGATATCGGGGTCTTTCATATCTTATGGAAGACATGGTCCCGTCGCTGCGCGATGTTTCGGTCACACACCCGCCGCTAATATATACGGTGCATACTCGCGCGGCAGAGAGAGGAGAGAGAGCGTGCTTGCCAGCTGCTTGCGCGAGGCTGCGCCCGTTTCTCCTATTTTCGGTGGGAATAATGAAAAGCGAGCGAAGAAGAGGTTAAGGAGAATAACCGATATGAGCGCACGAGTGCGAAAGCAAACGTTTTCCCATTCGCATCCCGCTCCCGGTGTTTCTTCGTCTCTTTACCTCGTTGTTCTCTCCGAACCGTCCAGCGGATGTGGACCCTCTCTTGAGAAAGAGAGGGCCCGGGTAACCTAGGACGCGACACGTATCCCGCGTCGATGTGCGGCCGTAGGGTACGTATTCCTGCCGTGTGAACAACAACTGTGGACCGGCTGTTAACAGCTTCGACTTTCGTGAGTCTGACTCCCAAGAATAATGGAATTTGTGTGTGAATTTAAGGGGATGAGAAAGACCGATCGAAGCCGGCTGCGAAGTCCGTTCTAATCGGCTATCCAAATCAGGAGGGGAATACGTACGTGCAGGGCGCTGCGACAATAAAATGGGGGGTGTCGTTTCAGAGGAGAACACCGTGGATGTACGTGGTTCACTTGATCGGGGTATCCCCGTCGGCTCCATCGTACTCTCCAGGTTGATCCTAGGTTTTTAAATGTACTCTACGCCTGGCCGTTACGGGAACCGTTCGCAATTGCGTGGCGGTCTCCGTGCGGAACCGCATCCCAGAGACCCCTGTGTCGTCACTTTCGTTCGTTCGGACGAAGTGTCGCGACGCCCGAACCTCCATCGACCGTGTGCTAGTTGGAGGCGCGGGTCTCGGATTCTTCCGAACCCGAGAACTATATACGAGTATGATATATATATATACATGAACACAGAATATTAAAATACAACCCTGAACGGTGGATCACTTGGCTCGTGGGTCGATGAAGAACGCAGCTAATTGCGCGTCAACGTGTGAACTGCAGGACACATGAACATCGACATTTCGAACGCACATTGCGGTCCACGGATACAATTCCTGGACCACGCCTGGCTGAGGGTCGTTCACGTAACCTTAAGACTGCTTACGTTGGCATCTCGGTGTCACGTACGAGCGATTGTTGGACCGTTCGTCGGCGTTTGCCGCGGTCGCACGAAAACAAGCGAGAATACGCTCTAGACGTCATGGAGGGAAGAAGGTTGTGTGTACGCGGCAGATGACTGGAGACATCGTCGTCATCGTCGTTGCTTTGTCGTTCCGGACTTGCGTGAGTGCTAATTTTCACACGGCGTCGTGAGTCGCTTAATTTGTCGACCGCCCGTGTGTGTATGTGCACCGCTCCGGACGCAAGCGCGCGGACGTACGATCATCGACCAGCCTCCGTGTCTCGCCAAATACCCTCGTGATTGTTAACAGACAGCGTTCGCTTTTCGTGCGAGTTTTCATCCGCGCTCCCGACGTAGTCTGAAATGATGCGTGTAAGAAAGAGGCGTGCGTAACCCGCAACGACACACAAGAGAGTTTGTCGTGAGACTACAGAGAAGGACAATGAAAGGGTGTGCGAGTGAGCATGAACACGAGATCGCGTATACCCCACCCGTGTAGTGTGGTGAAGAAATGTATGACGAGAAACAGAGCCCCAGGGATTCTAGAGGGATCGTCTTGTTGCAGGAACAACGCGAAAAGGAGGCACTCATTCGTCGAAACGATGAAGTTCCGGGATGCATCTTCCCCGGCCACGTTTCGGTCGAGTCGTTTGTGGCTCCGTGAATGTGTTGTGTTGTACTACAACTTGTTTCTGTATCCTGAATCCTCTTTGGCGAGGCTTACACAGCCGCCATATATATGACTCATCACATAGGGATGACTTCTCTCCTAGAAGGAGGAGGTGGAAAGGTAGCAGCGTCCGGTCGCCCCATGTCTTCGCGTTAGTCGATCGCCGAGAGAGACCGCGCGTCAAGTCCGGTCGTCCAGTCCACGAAAGCTATACAAAAAGCAAGCGGACGGGCGTTAAACCATACCGGCAGTCGCCTGGCGAGAGTCTCTCTCCTTTAGATCGAATTAAACGAGACGCGAAGATGCTTTGGTGTGGCGCATTAAGGACGATGTGACTTACTTTCCGCTGATCACTTCTGGCGAATTACGAGGAGCTTCCTTACCTTTGGAAACGCTGCTGTTGCGTTACGACAACATATTCCGAAGGCACACGGCGAAGTTGGGACGACGCATCGAACATGATCTCAAGTCTCTCTCTCATTTCCCATTTCTCGTAACATTCGTTCACACACTCTGCCTGGTCCGCTTCTCTCGGTTGTGTGCCCCCGTTGTACGAGGATTACGCCACAGCTTCTTTCGTCATTTTTACACATATATAAAATATATCACTCTACGTGTGTGATATATTTAACACGTATACGACGACCTCAGAGTAGGCGAGATTACCCGCTGAATTTAAGCATATTACTAAGCGGAGGAAAAGAAACTAACAAGGATTTCCTTAGTAGCGGCGAGCGAACAGGAAAGAGCCCAGCACTGAATCCCGCGGTACTGCCGCAGGGAAATGTAGTGTTCGGGAGGATCCGTTTATCCCGTGACGTTGCATCGCGTCCAAGTCCATCTTGAATGGGGCCATTTACCCATAGAGGGTGCCAGGCCCGTAGCGACCGGTGCGCGTCTCGGGAGGGTCTCTCCTTAGAGTCGGGTTGCTTGAGAATGCAGCCCTAAGTGGGTGGTAAACTCCATCTAAGGCTAAATACAACCACGAGACCGATAGCGAACAAGTACCGTGAGGGAAAGTTGAAAAGAACTTTGAAGAGAGAGTTCAAGAGTACGTGAAACCGTTCAGGGGTAAACCTGAGAAACCCAAAAGTTCGAAAGGGGAGATTCATCGTCGACAAATGCTGGCTCCCGTTGGTGCGCGAAACCCCGAAAGGGGTGTCCGTCGCTTTTCCGCAAGGAGGGCGCACGGATGTTACGGCCAACGGCGAACGTTCCGGCTACGTAGACGTGCACTTCTCCCCTAGTAGGACGTCGCGACCCGTTGCGTGTCGGTCTACGGCCCGGGCGGTTAGACCGTTGCGTCGCCTTGTGCGTGCGCGACGGACCCTCGGTGACCCGACCGGCTGCGCGACGGTGTTCCCCCAGATGGTATCGGGCCGCAACCAGTCTTCTCATTCGAACGGTGCGTCAGGCCCGCCGCAAGCTCGGTCAGCTTTGTTTGCCCTGTGGTACGGACGTCTTTCCCGTTCACGGGCCTGGCCAGCTGTTAGCCGGCGGAGCCCTCGGACTGGCCAAGCTTTGAATTACCTGTCGGCGGCGCTATTGCTTTGGGTACTCTCAGGACCCGTCTTGAAACACGGACCAAGGAGCCTAACATGTGCGCGAGTCATTGGGATGAGTAAACCTAAAGGCGAAATGAAAGTGAAGGTCGTCCTTTGCGTCGGCCGAGGGAGGATGGGCGCTGCATAGTGCTCCGCACTCCCGGGGCGTCTCGTTCTCATTGCGAGAAGAGGCGCACCTAGAGCGTACACGTTGGTACCCGAAAGATGGTGAACTATGCCTGGTCAGGACGAAGTCAGGGGAAACCCTGATGGAGGTCCGTAGCGATTCTGACGTGCAAATCGATCGCTGGAACTAGGTATAGGGGCGAAAGACTAATCGAACCATCTAGTAGCTGGTTCCCTCCGAAGTTTCCCTCAGGATAGCTGGCACTCACTCCTCCGTTCCTTCGGGGACGCGTCGAGTCTCATCTGGTAAAGCGAATGATTAGAGGCCTTGGGGCCGAAACGACCTCAACCTATTCTCAAACTTTAAATGGGTGAGATCTCTGGCTTGCTTGGTTCATTGAAGCCACGAGATTTCGGATTAGAGTGCCAAGTGGGCCAATTTTGGTAAGCAGAACTGGCGCTGTGGGATGAACCAAACGCAGAGTTAAGGCGCCTAAGTCGACGTTTATGGGATACCATGAAAGGCGTTGGTTGCTTAAGACAGCAGGACGGTGGCCATGGAAGTCGGAATCCGCTAAGGAGTGTGTAACAACTCACCTGCCGAAGCAACTAGCCCTGAAAATGGATGGCGCTGAAGCGTCGCGCCTATACTCTGCCGTCAGCGGCAAGTGGGGAGGGACGGTGCCATTACTGGTGACCGTCCTCCATGAAGCCCTGACGAGTAGGAGGGTCGCGGCGGTGTGCGCAGAAGGGTCTGGGCGTGAGCCTGCCTGGAGCCGCCGTCGGTGCAGATCTTGGTGGTAGTAGCAAATACTCTAGCGAGACCCTGGAGGACTGACGTGGAGAAGGGTTTCGTGTGAACAGCCGTTGCACACGAGTCAGTCGATCCTAAGCCCTAAGAGAAATCCTATGCAAATGTGGTGTCCTAAAATCAATGTCTGCAAACATATTATTATACAAAGAGATAAATTGAAAGATAAAAAAAAGAGACACACACACGTTGGGCGAAAGGGAATCCGGTTGCTATTCCGGAACCCGGCAGCGGAACCGTTTAACATCCGGGCCCTCATTGAGTGTTCGTCGGGGTAACCCAAAATGACCTGGAGAAGCCGTCGGGAGATCTGGGAAGAGTTTTCTTTTCTGTATAAGCGTTCGAGTTCCCTGGAAACTTCTAGCAAGGAGATAGGGTTCGGAACGCGAAGAGCACCGCAGTTGCTGCGGTGTCTGGATATTCCCCTCGGACCTTGAAAATCCAGGAGAGGGCCACGGGAGGTCTCGCGCCGGTTCGTACCCATATCCGCAGCAGGTCTCCAAGGTCAAGAGCCTCTAGTCGATAGATTAATGTAGGTAAGGGAAGTCGGCAAATTGGATCCGTAACTTCGGAATAAGGATTGGCTCTGAGGAGCGGGGCGTGTCGGGCTTGGTCGGGAAGCGGGTCTGGCTGACGTGCCGGGCCTGGGCGAGGTGAAGGGTCTTAGACTTCGGTCGACGTCCTGGGATCCGAACTCGGTCCCGTGCCTTGGCCTCCCGCGGATCTTCCTTGCTGCGAGGCTTCCGCGTCGGTTCAGCCGTCGCGTGTCGTTTCTTCGGCCGCCATTCAACGCTCGGCTCAGAACTGGCACGGACCAGGGGAATCCGACTGTCTAATTAAAACAAAGCATTGCGATGGCCCCCGCGGGTGTTGACGCAATGTGATTTCTGCCCAGTGCTCTGAATGTCAACGTGAAGAAATTCAAAAAAGCGCGGGTAAACGGCGGGAGTAACTATGACTCTCTTAAGGTAGCCAAATGCCTCGTCATCTAATTAGTGACGCGCATGAATGGATTAACGAGATTCCCTCTGTCCCTATCTACTGGGAGCAAGAGAACTGGGAGGGACTTCTTGGTCGGACTCACGTCCAACATGACCGAGTCGAGAACTGCGATGGAACTGATGACTCCTTCGGAGGACTTCGGTGAAGTTAGCGGGCCCAACTGGTTCAAATCCACTCACCTCACCTCCTCGTGGGGCTCCTGGGGTCCTGAAGCCGGGGCACCGGTCTTCAGGACGCGAAAGAGTGAGTGGTAAACCCGGACGGTGGTGGTGGTAAAGTTGATCGGAAGAGTTGAGTTGTGGGGGCCTTCGGGTCCCGCGGCAATAGACCACGGAAGCGTCACCTCTGTATCTGCATAGCAGTCGCACTACTAGACACCATGTGTCTATACTGGGGGCGGCCGGACGCAGAGCGGGCTCTGCGGCTCGGAACAACCGTGTCCAGCGAAGGGGTGGTCCCGAAACCAGCGTTACGACGTCTGTGAGGGAGGGTGACGTGGAGTGTTAGGGGTCAGTGGATCGTATTAGTCTGGACCCCAGGTGGCGTGGAACCCACCGTCGCCAGCAGCTCAATTACGAAGACAATGGAGCCGAAGTCATCGTCCATTAGAGAAATCTTAGCTTCACAATTAGGGTGGGAAAAACATGTCTAAATTAATCTCGCGAATTAACGAAACCCGCGTATCCCCAGGAAACATTGCAGGAACCATAATAAGGAACCACATCAGGAACATAAAATCACATAACAAGCCAAAGACACTTCATCATCGATAAGTCTTCATCAGAAGCACAGCAAGATTCGAATAACCGACAGGAACCTCAAGAACTTCAAGAACCTCAAGAATTCAAATAAAACAGGAAGAACTTCAGAAACATAAAGCCTGAAGACCATAAACCTCAAGAACACAAAGCCTCAAGGACTCCAGAAATAGGCAGAACAGTAAAGACAGACAGAAGAAGAAAAGGACGTAGTTCTACGATGCTAGAACCGGATCCCGAAAGTCTCCTGGTGTTGCAACGACCCGCTAGACTGCCCTGGTGGTACGTGGCATCAGAAGAAGCGGGGGCCTTGTCTTAGCCGACCGGGCTGCGAGGGGATCACCCTCTATAATAAGTCCCTAACCCCAAGCTATGGTGCGCGGTGATGAGGGTGCGTGACGGTCAAGCATCGTCACGTGGCTGGTGGGAGCACCGGTCCCTAGCGACCAACTTCGGAATACCTGGCGCCTTCCGATGCAACCAAGCCTTACCCGGGTATAGGGGGCTCTGCCCGGGTGGACATTATGACCCGCCACACTCGTGGGATCAAGTATGGACTCAAAAATACCCAAAATTAAAACCTTAAAAACCAAAAATAAAAACAAAGATGTGGAGGAGGCACAAATGGAAGTGGAAGAAATAAATCGCAACCGCAAGAGGAAGGATGACACGACCATAGCATCGGAAACCGATTCCTCGGTCGCATCCCGGCACACTAAGAGACCGAAGAACAAGAAAAGGATTCTAACACCTGTCCAGTGCAAGAGTGACTCTTCATCAGAAGAGGAAACCCGAGCACCACAGGTTAAGGATACCTCCAACAAGGGAAGCAAAAGCACGATGAAAATGCCGCTAATTGATGATCTCGTAGACTTATCTACGAAAGTCTGTGAATCATCAAAATTAGCAGAAGCAAAACAGCTCCAGCTAAAGATCCGAGAAGTACAAGCGTTTGTACTCAAGATCGTTGAGCGGAATAACTTGCTGGAAGAGCAAGTAAAAAGCAGAGAAAAGGAACAAGCAGAGAGTGACCTACTCCTGCTCAGTTCAACGATAACTAAGGCAGTGGAAAAATTGACCACACTTAAGCATCAGATTCCAGTACAGCAAAAGAGCTACGCCGACACAGTAAGGATCAGCTCGAACATCACGCCGAAAAAGGTGTTAAAGAAACCCATATCACCCAAGAATGTGATAACCGTGTTCCCTGCAGCAGAGAGTAAAATCTCTAGTAGCGAGGAAACGAAGAAAATCCTAGAAAAAAGCATCATTCCCTCCAAGGAGAAGTTGAAAATAAAGAACGTTAGACGGATACGTAACAACGGACTATTGCTGGAAACTGACTCCAAGGAAGACATGGAAGCTCTTCTTAAGAGTAAAAAGCTGGAGACAGCCGGTCTTAAAGCCAGTCTTCCTGAAAAGAAACAACCTTTGGTGATCATGTACAACGCTCCCAAGGATCTTTCAGATAAAGAACTTCTCTCGGCACTTAAATCGCAAAACTTCGAAGAAATGTCGGAAGAAGATTTCGAGGAAAATTGCAAACTGCGATTCAAAACAGGAGATAAAAGCAAAGAAACGGTGAACTGGGTTATACAAGTTACACCTCGAACGAGAGAGCAACTGAGGAAGAAAAACCGCGTCTTTGTTGGATGGAATTCGTGTCCTATAAGGGACTACGTTCCTATTAGTCGATGCTACAAGTGCCAGAGTTTTGGACATATTTCCAAATTCTGTAGAGCAGAAAAAGACACATGTGGCCATTGCGGAACTGTAGGACATGCTTTTAAAGCATGTCCCAAAGCAGAGCAAAGTCCCACCTGCGTAAACTGCAAGAAGGCAGGGAGGAAATGCGATCACTCATCCAGATCCAAGACTTGTCCAGCATATCGAGCAGCGCTTGAAAACTACATAACTAAAGTTGATTATGGACAACGATAGTCCAACAGGTTCATATAATGAAACCATAAGACTAAAAGTTGCACAGGTAAATGCACAAGGCGCCAAAGTTGTCATGGATGAACTTCGACAATTGGCATTTGAGAAAAACATCGACATTCTCCTCATACAAGAACCCTACAGTTACAGAAACGTTATCTGTGGTCTAGGCATATCAACCCGTGTGATAACGGACAGGAAGGAGATTGCGTCGATCACAACATCGGACCGAGTTAAATCAGCAATAGTGCCAATAAACAGATATATAAATGTGCTTAAAATAGAACAATTAAGCAACACACACATAGTGTGTGCTGAAATCAGCACAGAAAGAGAGAGGTTCTTTCTGGTAAGCGCATATTTGCAATGGTGTGAACCAATCGAAATATATCTGAGGCACTTGGACCTAATAATGCAGGCCTTAAGAGGACAGGAAATCGTAATTTGCCTGGACGCAAATGCGAACTCTCCACAATGGCACAGCAGATTGTCAGACACCAGAGGTGAGGCGATGGAGGATTTCATCTCGCAGCACTCCTTATTCATTGTAAATCGGCAATCACGGCACTTTACATTCGCTAATGCTCGAGGACAATCAAATATAGACCTGACGCTAGCTTCTGGAGCCTGCTTCAACAAGATAGACAACTGGCTTGTAAATCCAAACTTTGTTACAAGTGATCATAGAGTGATCACATTTGAAATCTCCCTCAATACAGAGAGACTAAACAATATGAAGACAGGGAGATATAACATAAAACGAGCTAATTGGGACAGCTTCATCAATAATCTTCAGATAGCACGGAATCAAAGATTTCGTAATATTAGCATTGAGTGCTTACATCCCCAAGAACTATCTGAAGAAGTTGAGTCCATTATAATCGAGGCTTGTGAGAAAAGTATCCCAAAGAAAAAGCAATTCTTCAAATCAGTTCCCTGGTGGAACGACGAGCTCACTACCCTTAGAAGCAGAGTATGCAGGGCTAGACGTCTCTATATGAAAACAATAAACCAGGCATTGAAGATGGAACGCAGGCAGTCATACAATATCCTGAGGAATAGATATGTATCGACGATTAGGGCGGCAAAAGCCGAAAGCTGGCGCAAATTCGTCACTGGAGAAGGAAACGAGAATCCATGGGGCATCATTTACAAAATTCTAATGAAGAAAATGAAGATCGAGAAGGCTCTTCAGAGTATAAAGGATGGAAATACACAAACGTTGACGTGGAACCAAACTGCAGCCAAGCTTCTCAACACTTTAATTCCGGATGATATAACATCAACGGAAACTGCACAGCACAGAAGGACTCGGCGTGAAGTTCATCAGCGTCCTGAGACACAGAACGCACCCAGCTTCACCACTGAAGAAATTGGGAACGTAATAAGAAGCATCAAGCACAAGAAGGCTCCAGGATTGGACCTTATTGAAAATGAAGTCGTTAAGCACGCTTGGCCCATACTCAGCAATGAGATGACAGCGTTGTTCAATGGCTGCCTTGAAAACGGCATCTTTCCAAAGCAATGGAAAGCGGGTAATGTTAGAATTCTCTTAAAGGGAGAAAATAAAGACGAGTCTAACCCAAAATCTTATAGACCAATTACCCTGCTTCCGGCACTAGGAAAGATCTTAGAGAAGCTGATGGCTAAACGTATGTACAGCATATTCAATGAACATGACTGTACATCCAATAGACAGTTTGGATTCCGTAAAGGAAGGTCAACTGAAAATGCAGTTATGGAACTAAAACGAATTGTCAACAATACAAGAGAAAAATATGCATACGCACTGCTCTTTGACATTACCGGAGCTTTCGATAACGTCTGGTGGCCTAGCATACTACGTAATCTAAGGCAAAGGGAATGTCCAAAGAATCTATACAAGTTAACGCAGAGCTACCTGTCTGAACGAACAGTACAAATGTCGTCAGAGTACACATTTATTAAGAAGACAGCGAATAAGGGATGCCCACAAGGATCGATACTCGGTCCTCAATTATGGAACCTCGTTTTTGATGAGTTGCTATCACTGCTGGCGGCAGAAGCATATGACGTAGTTGCATATGCTGATGACCTTGCCGTTGTTATCAGGGGTAACTCAAGGCTAGAAATAGAACGGAAAGCAAACGCTGCAACTGCAATAATATTGCAATGGGCAAGCGAACAGAAGTTGGAAATATCGGCCTCCAAATCGGAAATGATCTTAGTAAAAGGCTTTCTGAATTTTGGAAGACCACCGACGATCAGACTTCAGGAATCTTCAATGAAGAATGCGGAAACAGTGAAATACCTCGGGATCAAGTTCGGGCTCAGATTAAATGTGTCAACACACATTAATTACATTTGCGAAAAGGCGAAAAAGATCTTCAACGATTTAGCACAAGTTGCCAAAGCAAACTGGGGATTAAACAGTAAGACACTGGGAACACTGTATAAAGGAGTGTTCGTCCCCATAATCACATATGGTGCTGCTGCATGGTCAGAAAAGTTGAGCTCATTTCACATAAAGAGACTGCAAAGTACGCAAAGATACGCGCTGCTGCGTGTATCTAAGGCATACAGAACAGTCTCCACAGACGCAATAGCTGTAGTAACGGCAACACCCCCAATAGAGCTACTCTTGGGGAAGAGAAGAGCACTGTACCACCTAAAACAAAATGAGGATTTCGCATTTGGGAATCTCCAATATCAGAGCATTGCAGGTGGAAATGAGGCACAATTAAACCAAATATCGGAAGATATACACGAGGAAATGCTTAATCTCTGGCAACAACGTTGGGATATATCCACGAAAGGGCGTCTAACGTACCAATTTTTCAACGATATAAGAACACGGTTAAACGCGGACTGGATCAAATTAAACCACTACGTAGTACAACTTCTCACGGGACATGGCGACATCAGAAGTAAACTACAAGGGTTTAATCTATCAGAAACAGACACATGTATTTGTGGTCAAATAGACACCGTGGAACACATCATTTATGACTGCGAGGAATTCACTGAAGCAAGAGGAATACTAGTACAGCACGTCGAATCCCAAGGGAAGACATGGCCCTGCACCAAGAAACAGCTAGCCGAAAAAGAGATCTATAGAACCTTCTCAGACTTTGCGACCAGCGTTCTCAAAAGTAGAGAACACCAAATGGTCGCTATACGCAGAAGTAGAAGATGAGCAACCATGCAACACCGAAGCAGCCATCGCGTGGGCCACAGTGACCACGCGGGCACTGTCGTTCCACGGCAGTGTGTTACTGTGGCCCTAATTCTTTTGTGGCGGGGGTTCTTAGGTAATCTCCGTCACAGAAGCCCGCAAGAGACCGAGCCTTCTGCTGGCGACCCGCCTCCTCGTGGTCCCCGCTGGTAACGTCGCTCCTGCAAGCCAATGCTCCTTGTATCTTTTTACGCCGAGCGGAGGAGGGCAGGAGCGACGGCCAAAGGGTCGCTTCCCGTATGGGACGGTCTTCTCCTCGGATGATCCTGAGAAGGTGACGGGGGGGTTTTTCCAGGTCAGTGCCATTCGCAGTGGTTTTCGCTCAGTATTCAACATCTCCGGAATAGGCGAAAGCCTGGCCGATGAACCGCACTTGGTGCTAATCTAGAGTTCAAAGACACTAGTTGTCCCTATCTACTGGTGGGCAGCGGTTAAGATCCCCAATGTCGCCTGAGGTGTCGGGTTGGGCTTGCCCAAACTAGTATCCTAGACTGGGGGGAGCTGCAGGGACTCGGTCCTCATAGTGGTTGTCCTGCGCAGAGACGTGGCTCCGTCTCAGAAGCGCCCCCGAATGCAAGATCTGATCGATTGAGACCGCACACTAAATGCAGCCACGCAAAAAGCGAATAAGCACCATCGAGAGGTCTCGTCCAACCTCTCATCGCTGGACCCCATGGTTGGTGTGGATGGGTTCCCACTAGGCCATGGGCTTCCAAAACATCTGGAAGACGGAAATGTCCCGTTAATCGGTGCAAAGCAATACGCCGCTGGAAACCCGGCTATTGCTGTGTGCGTTGAGTGTTCAGAGGTGTATACCGAAGGCACTCAACAGGCCTCAACGGGGGCGTTATGCCCTTGTCCGCACAGGACTTGGGCGCCAGGGCAATCGGGAGTCCGATGTCTTCTTGGCGATCACGAAGCGCAATATACTATCTGAGCTGGTCTTAGCCTCTCGTGACGCAAATCGTTATGATCTCGAACCTCCACGCGGTCCCACCGGTCGGCTTACCCCTCTTCGGAGGGCGAAAGAGCCAAGCAAATCGGATCTTAGCGAGGCGGCCCAAAGGGCCTTTGGCTCAAGTGCCCAGTTCCATGCATTGTGTGGGCCCAGAAAAGGAACGGGCTACGAACAGTGGGGTGCCTGTTCGAAATCACCACCTCCTGCGTGTTTGCCGTGCGCGGCGACCCGTGTCGTCGGAAAAGGGGATCCTGGGATCTGAGGGGGCCCTCTCCTGCGGGTGAGACGTCCCCAACACGTACCTTTGGCCTCCGCTTCGACTAGACGGGCGGCTAGGCGAGAAAAGTAGCCCTTTGCCTAGTCAATCGGCTTGGGGAATGACCATACGTGCTTGCACGAGTGGGTTCTCTCTGGGCGAGGAAGCGGGCCCTGGAGTCAGGGGAGACCCTGTCGGCCTTGGCTGTGCGGACTATAGCCCGGGTGATGTCCTAACCCGGTGGATGCCGGGTTCCATATTGAGGGTCCGAGGAGGCTGGGGCACACACCGGGCTGAAATAATCTATATGCGCTATGGATATTTTAAACCCCAACAAAAAACCTACAAAGCAGGCGCAAGTAGTGCTTCACGACGTGAAGCGCGAAATGGCCACATTGAACGCTAAAGCTGCTTCCAGCAGCCTAGCGGGACGTTCCAGCGCGAGGCTTGCGGCGAAGGACGCGAAAGCGTCTACCCGCAAGACCTCGGCAGGCAAAGTAGCTCCCTCCCGAGGGAGCGAAAAGGGCCAGATGGTTGTGAATCCGGTCGCCCGGATGAGCAGCCTGAGAGAGAGAGGGACTGCACGCAGTCTCAAAAGCGTGAAACCCGCGCCCGCTGCTGATAAGGACGCCGCGCGCGGGTCAGCGCTTAAGAAGGACGGACCCCGTGGAAACACGGGCAAAACTCCACCAAAGGTGGTGGTGAAGGCGGAACCGCCAAGCCCCACCAAAGGCAAAGATCCGGTCGCTGGGGATAAGGAACCCGACCGGGTAGGGGGCCAACAAGTTTCGAACGTGTCCCCTGTCGTAGCGGAAGCTAAGGCTGAGACGAAGGCAGACGCTAAGGCTGACGCCAAAGTCAAGGCTAAGGCTAACGCGAAGAAAGGGGACCAGAAGGGAAGGGCACCGTACTCCACGGTGCCTGGGACCACCGTGAGGCCTCTCGATCTCATCAGAGACGAAGCCCGAGCCAAGGTGTCGGACGTAAGGTCTGTCTGTTTTCAGAAGGAGTCTAAGGTAAACAGATGGGCTGCGTCTAGTATCCTTGGACATGCCGACGCGCTCTACCAGTTGGTACAGGAGCTGCTTCTTCGGAACAGCTTCTTAGAAGGCCAGCTGGCCGCGGTGCGCAGCGACGTTAAAAAGTCGCAAGCGGCCGTAGAGAGCGCGGTCAAGAGATCGCTGAAGGCGCCCCCGCAGCCCAAAGCGATCTCCCAACCGGCGAAGCGCGTGTCGACCTACGCCGATGCGGTGAAGGTCGACGCTCCGAGAGTTTCCCCAGACGCGGTGCAGCCGCCACGTAATGTGGTGCGCATCTTCCCGCCGAAGGGCAAAGTACAGGACAGCGACGCGACCAAGCGTAAAGTCCTGTCTTTGGTGAAACCGCTGAAGGCACAGATCCGCGTGAAGTCAGTTCGACGCATCCACAACGGTGGCATCGCCGTCGAGACCGATCGCAAGGAGGATCTCGCTGCTTTCACAGGGAGTAGCAAACTCAAGGAGGCAGGACTGTCGGTCTCCGTCCCGTCTAAAAGGAACCCTACACTTATTGTGTACGACGTTCCTAAGGCGGTGAAAAAGGAAGACGTCGGCTTGAGTATCTGGAAGCAGAACCTGGCTGACCTGACTCAGAAGGATGTGTCCTCTGGCCTGAAGGTGCGGTTTGCAACCACACCGAAAGGCAAGTCGGAGGCTGCCAACTGGGTCGTAGAGGTGAGCCCAATGGTTCGCAACAGACTCAAGAGCTCTGGTCGGGTGTTCATAGGTTGGATGTCCTGTCGAGTACAGGACTACATCTGTGTCACCCGTTGCTTCAAGTGTCAAGCCTTTGGCCACACAGCGAAGCATTGCCGATCGGATGAGGTCTGCGGTCACTGCTCCGAAAAGGGGCATACCTTTGCCACCTGCAAAAGCAAGGACAAACCTCCCGTTTGCTCCAATTGCAAAGCAGAGGGCAAGAAGCACAACCATAGGTCGAGAGACATAACTTGTGCGGCTTATCAAGCCGCTTCTGTGCAGGTAATCTCGCAGACCAATTATGGTTAGAAGACCAAAACACGGTTCGATCAGTAGACTTCGGGTGTTGCAGCATAATATGCGGCGCTCCCGAGTTGTTCTGGACGAAACGAACGCCGTTATGCGCGACAAAGGCATCGATGTGCTGCTCGCTCAGGAACCCTACAGTGCTCGGGGCACCGTACCCGGCCTTGGGGTTGCGACGAAAGTAGTCACAGGCGCAGTCCCGGTGATGGCGGCAATTGCCGTCAGAAACCCAGGGGTGTCTGTGGTCAAAATCTCGCACCTGTGCGACTCACACATGTCATGCGTCAACATTAGCGGTAGTTTTGGTAACTTCTACCTCATCAGCCAGTACTTTCAATGCTCGGAAGACATTGAGCCAAGTCTGGCACGATTGGAAAAGGCACTCTGTGCCCTCCACCATAAGCGGGTCGTGATTGCGGCTGACGTCAACGCGAAGTCTCCTATGTGGGGCGGAACGAAAATTGACGTTCGAGGCGAGAAGCTCGAAGAGTTTATCGCGCAGCACGACCTGGTTATTTTGAACGAGGCTGGAAGTATTCCGACGTACTCCAGCCCGACCGGCGAGTCCTGGATCGATGTCACATTGACGACAAGTGACTTCTCAAAAAATGTGAGAGGTTGGAAAGTCCGCAAGGACTGGACAACTAGTGATCACAGAGCGATCGAATTTGACCTTGTGTTCGCTAACGTGAGTGAGAATCAGGCCAGACTAGGTAGGTTCCACACACGCAGTGCGGATTGGGCAAAGTTTGATCGGGCGTTGCTTGAGCGAATGGAGTCGTTGACCGCCTACACTCATCTGAGTCGCAGGGCGGACGTTGAATCTCTGGCGCAGGATATCGAGCAATCGGTCATCCACGCGTGCGAGAGCTCCATGCGCGAAAAGCGTTGGCACTCAAAGTCAGTCCCATGGTGGACGCCAGACTTGACGAGACGGAAAAGGCAAGTCTATAAACTTAGACGAGCCTTCCAGCAAGAGAGATGCATGGAGGAGAAAGAGGCTAAAAAGGCTGAGTATCAAACCATGAGAAAAGCCTACTCGGCCGCAGTAAGAACTGCGAAGTTGCAGAGTTGGAAAAACTTTGTGACGGAGCAGGGACGAAAGGAACCATGGGGTCTTGTGTACAAGATCAACCAAAGCAAGCTTCGCGCTGAGACAGCAGTGTCTAACCTTCGAACGCACAACGGCCATACGATGGACTGGCACTCCACCGCATTCACGCTACTGGACGCGTTAATCCCGGACGATAAGCCCGAGGAGGACACGCAAGCCCAGAGCATGGTAAGAGGTGAGATCGCGCATGACCCACCGACTGTCGACACACCAGTCTTCAGCCGGAAGGAGGTCGGAGCCGCAATATCAAGCCTAAAAAGCGGTAAGTGTCCCGGGCAAGACCGGATAGAGGTTGAAGTGGCTAAACGTTCCTATGGAGTATTCCATGACGTGCTGCTGAAACTCTATAACGGATGTCTGGAGCACGGAGTGTTCCCCGTCAGATGGAAAGTCGGTCTGATCAGAACTATTCTGAAAGGGCCTGACAAACCTGAGACGGATACGAAGTCGTATCGGCCCATCTGCCTGCTCTCGGTGCTTGGCAAAGCTTTGGAGAAATTGATCGCGTCCAGACTTTCATCGGTCTTCCTTTGCCCAAACTATTCCTCGGACCGGCAGTATGGGTTCAGACCTGGGCGATCCACGGAGGACGCCGTGGTAAAGCTCAGAGAACTCGTACTCGCCCGCGAAGAGAAGTATGTTATGGGCCTCTCCTTCGACATCTCCGGTGCTTTCGACAATGTTTGGTGGCCGAGCGTTCTCAATTCGTTGAAACGGCGAGGCTGTCCCCGTAATCTCTACAAGCTAATGGTCGACTATTTCGCCGACCGTGAGGTGACCATGGTCTCTCACGGCTTTCGTGTTGCGAAGAAGGTTACCAAGGGCTGCCCCCAGGGGTCTATTCTCGGTCCGAACTGCTGGAATCTAGTCTTTGACGAAATTCTGCAGATTCTTTCGAACACCGGGTTCTGCGAACCCATAGCCTACGCCGATGACCTCTTTGTGCTCGTCTATGGCGACGCAAGATTGTCTATCGGGCAAAATGGCCAAAAGGTCGCGGACGTGATAACTGAGTGGTGCGCCACACAGAAACTCACGTTGTCAGCGACCAAGACCGAGATGATACTCTTAAAGGGCTTCCTTGATAGAACCAGACCGCCGCAAGTAAAGATATACGGGAAGAGTGTGGCTCAGAGGAAAACCGTAAGGTACCTCGGAGTTCACATTGACGAAAGATTGGGAATTAATTCCCACGTCCAACATCTGAGTGCCAAAACTGTGATGACGTTTAATACGCTATCGCAGATAGCCCGTTCGAACTGGGGATTGGGACATCGGGCCA
>NW_027480809.1:40000-42500 GCF_051401765.1 Calliopsis andreniformis
GCTCGGGCTCCGGAGCGACACGATCGCTCCGTTATTCTACGTTCTCTCGGTCCACGGGCATCAGAGAGCAAAACAGCCTAATAGTTTTAGAGTGCCTCAACGATCAGGAATATGGATCTAACGTTCTCGTTTCGATCCGACGACTTTCGGTTCCGGAGCGACACGAACGCTCCATGATTCTCGATTATCTCGACACAGGTAAGAGACAGAGGAGAACAAGTGTATGGTTTTAGAGAGCCACGAGCACCAGGAATAAGGATCTACCGTTGTCATTTCGTTCCGTCGACATTCGGTTCCGGAGCGACACGAACGGGGACTTAGAATTTTTTCGCTCGGGCTCCGGAGCGACACGAACGGGGACTTAGAATTTTTTCGCTCGGGCTCCGGAGCGACACGATCGCTCCGTTATTCTACGTTCTCTCGGTCCACGGGCATCAGAGAGCAAAACAGCCTAATAGTTTTAGAGTGCCTCAACGATCAGGAATATGGATCTAACGTTCTCGTTTCGATCCGACGACTTTCGGTTCCGGAGCGACACGAACGCTCCATGATTCTCGATTATCTCGACACAGGTAAGAGACAGAGGAGAACAAGTGTATGGTTTTAGAGAGCCACGAGCACCAGGAATAAGGATCTACCGTTGTCATTTCGTTCCGTCGACATTCGGTTCCGGAGCGACACGAACGGGGACTTAGAATTTTTTCGCTCGGGCTCCGGAGCGACACGAACGGGGACTTAGAATTTTTTCGCTCGGGCTCCGGAGCGACACGATCGCTCCGTTATTCTACGTTCTCTCGGTCCACGGGCATCAGAGAGCAAAACAGCCTAATAGTTTTAGAGTGCCTCAACGATCAGGAATATGGATCTAACGTTCTCGTTTCGATCTGACGACTTTCGGTTCCGGAGCGACACGAACGCTCCATGATTCTCGATTATCTCGACACAGGTAAGAGACAGAGGAGAACAAGTGTATGGTTTTAGAGAGCCACGAGCACCAGGAATAAGGATCTACCGTTGTCATTTCGTTCCGTCGACATTCGGTTCCGGAGCGACACGAACGGGGACTTAGAATTTTTTCGCTCGGGCTCCGGAGCGACACGAACGGGGACTTAGAATTTTTTCGCTCGGGCTCCGGAGCGACACGATCGCTCCGTTATTCTACGTTCTCTCGGTCCACGGGCATCAGAGAGCAAAACAGCCTAATAGTTTTAGAGTGCCTCAACGATCAGGAATATGGATCTAACGTTCTCGTTTCGATCCGACGACTTTCGGTTCCGGAGCGACACGAACGCTCCATGATTCTCGATTATCTCGACACAGGTAAGAGACAGAGGAGAACAAGTGTATGGTTTTAGAGAGCCACGAGCACCAGGAATAAGGATCTACCGTTGTCATTTCGTTCCGTCGACATTCGGTTCCGGAGCGACACGAACGGGGACTTAGAATATTTTCAATATTGCTATATTTGTATGTATATAGTCTTAAAATATGTGGTTGAAACATGTTGAAAGTTTGTGATTATAGCAGTATAATGTCCGCAGTTTAGTATTAAGTTAGTTTTAGACGACCTCGTATGTGTACGTGTTCATCTGCCGAGTCTAAGTGGCAGCGTACCGGCCGGGAGTGCTGCACGCGCGGCGAGTTCCCACCGTAAGGCCGCGCGGCTACGGTCGGCCGTCGCCGGCCTCTCGGCCGGCCACTCGGTATCTATAAGAGAAGCGTCGGTCCGGGCGTACCGTCGAGGCATCGCTGGGCGCGTGGCTATTCTACGATCTCGGTCGAGAAGCAGTCCACCGCTCCTCGGGATCTTGTATCTCGAGTGTCTTCGAACGGTTTACGTTCCGGATCTTTCTCTACACAGCATGACCACGGGTCGGTGTCTAAGACCGAATGGCCCTTATGTGGTAATCGTCCTTTGGACGTTGGTGACTTGTATGCACTAGCGTGTATACTCGTACTTACTGAGCATCAACTCTTTGTCCGAGCGAATGAGTTTATTTAAACTGAACGAAACGTTCCGTCTTTAAGGCGGGCGCCGGGCTTACGTGAGAATGGAAAGCCTAAATATCAAGAGGTGTCAGATTTTCGATATGTGCAGCGCGCACATTCCGCGCCAGCTCGCTATGCCCAGCACGACGCTTAACGCGCTATCTCGATATGTTTCGGCATGCCACTATTACGCGCTTCTGTCGACTTTGCCCAGCGTGCTTGATACGCGCTTCGTCGTCAGTGACCAGCGTGAGTGGTTTACGTGCCTGTACGATGGATGCTTAGCGCGAGCGTATACCGCTCCGTAGAGTTTTCTGCGGAGGTCCGGTGTACGTGCTTACCGATGGATGACCAACGGCGTGTGTGATTCGTGCTTGTCGAGGTCCGACACCAATGTTGGAATTGTCAAATAAATGAATGAACCGAGACTCCTGGTCGAAGTTACAATCTTTACGTGACACGCAAAAGCAAAGATTTAATACTGTGGATCACATGAGTTTGCTGTTCGTGT
>NW_027480809.1:45000-52500 GCF_051401765.1 Calliopsis andreniformis
TTCGGAGTACCTGGTTACTGAAAGCGTGTGTCTCTCCCGTCCGTCGCGCCCCGCCTGGCGTGTTAAGAATGAAAAAAGAGAATATGTCGAACGGCCATACGGCTTACGTGAAGGAGGTCTTTACATACGGAGTACGTAGTTACTCAGTTCGATGCTCCCGTCCGTACGCTGTGTCGGCAAACATATAAGCGCACACGAGCCCGCCAGCTCGAAAGCGATAGTCACGGACGTGTAAGAATAATGAATCGTGCAGCGCTCGCGTGAGGTGTGCCAGTTGATTCCATCGCCAACTCGATATCGGGGTATTTCATGCATCTCGTATGAAACACATTGTCCCGTCGTTGCGTGATGATTCGCTGCAACACCCGCCGCTGCCACGGTCATCTTCGCTCTGTACATTCGCTTCTGGCTGCTTGCGTGAGGCTCCTTGTAAGAAATGGGGAACGCGCAAAGGGAAAGGAAGCCCGCCAGTTCGAGAAGAACGTTTCTTTTTTTTTCCGTCGTGAGTACGCTGCCGATAGTTACAACGCTAGCGTGAGGTGTCGATCACCGATGTCATCGGGCAACATGATCGGGGTCTTGCATGCAATTTCGCATGGAGGACATTGTCCCGTCGTTGCGCGATGCTTCGTCGCACCCGCCGTTGTACGTACGCGCGGCATCTTCGATGGAGCGAAACTGTTCCTTCTCGACTGCCTGCGTGAGGCTTTGTCCCAGCGTTTACAAAGAGCCCGCCAGTTTGGGATGTATCGTTCCCTCCTCGGCGCGTAAGCATTGCGTCGATATATATAGCGCTTGCGTGAGGTGCATCTCCGATAGCCCCGTCGCCACAGCATGATATCGGGGTCTTTCATATCTTATGGAAGACATGGTCCCGTCGCTGCGCGATGTTTCGGTCACACACCCGCCGCTAATATATACGGTGCATACTCGCGCGGCAGAGAGAGGAGAGAGAGCGTGCTTGCCAGCTGCTTGCGCGAGGCTGCGCCCGTTTCTCCTATTTTCGGTGGGAATATGAAAAGCGAGCGAAGAAGAGGTTAAGGAGAAAAACCGATATGAGCGCACGAGTGCGAAAGCAAACGTGTTTTCCCATTCGCATCCCGCTCCCGGTGTTTCTTCGTCTCTTTACCTCGTTGTTCTCTCCGAACCGTCCCGCGGATGTGGACCCTCTCTTGAGAAAGAGAGAGGGCCCGGGTAACCTAGGACGCGACACGTATCCCGCGTCGATGTGCGGCCGTAGGGTACGTATTCCTGCCGTGTGAACAACAACTGTGGACCGGCTGTTAACAGCTTCGACTTTCGTGAGTCTGACTCCCAAGAATAATGAATTTGTGTGTGAATTTAACGGGATGAGAAAGACCGATCGAAGCCGGCTGCGAAGTCCGTTCTCATCGGCTATCCAAATCAGGAGGGGAATACGTACGTGCAGGGCGCTGCGACAATAAAATGGGGGGTGTCGTTTCAGAGGAGAACACCGTGGATGTACGTGGTTCACTTGATCGGGGTATCCCCGTCGGCTCCAATCGTACTCTCCAGGTTGTGATCCTAGGTTTTTAAATGTACTCTACGCCTGGCCGTTACGGGAACCGTTCGCAATTGCGTGGCGGTCTCCGTGCGGAACCGCATCCCAGAGACCCCTGTGTCGTCACTTTCGTTCGTTCGTATCTTACGTTCGGACGAAGTGTCGCGACGCCCGAACCTCCATCGACCGTGTGCTAGTTGGAGGCGCGGGTCTCGGATTCTTCCGAACCCGAGAACTATATACGAGTATGATATATATATATATACATGAACACAGAATATTAAAATACAACCCTGAACGGTGGATCACTTGGCTCGTGGGTCGATGAAGAACGCAGCTAATTGCGCGTCAACGTGTGAACTGCAGGACACATGAACATCGACATTTCGAACGCACATTGCGGTCCACGGATACAATTCCTGGACCACGCCTGGCTGAGGGTCGTTCACGTAACCTTAAGACTGCTTACGTTGGCATCTCGGTGTCACGTACGAGCGATTGTTGGACCGTTCGTCGGCGTTTGCCGCGGTCGCACGAAAACAAGCGAGAATACGCTCTAGACGTCATGGAGGGAAGAAGGTTGTGTGTACACGGCAGATGACTGGAGACATCGTCGTCATCGTCGTTGCTTTGTCGTTCCGGACTTGCGTGAGTGCTACTTTTCACACGGCGTCGTGAGTCGCTTAATTTGTCGACCGCCCGTGCGTGTATGTGCACCGCTCCGGACGCAAGCGCGCGGACGTACGATCATCGACCAGCCTCCGTGTCTCGCCAGATACCCTCGTGATTGTTAACAGACAGCGTTCGCTTTTCGTGCGAGTTTTCATCCGCGCTCCCGACGTAGTCTGAAATGATGCGTGTAAGAAAGAGGCGTGCGTAACCCGCAACGACACACAAGAGAGTTTGTCGTGAGACTACAGAGAAGGACAATGAAAGGGTGTGCGAGTGAGCATGAACACGAGATCGCGTATACCCCACCCGTGTAGTGTGGTGAAGAAATGTATGACGAGAAACAGAGCCCCAGGGATTCTAGAGGGATCGTCTTGTTGCAGGAACAACGCGAAAAGGAGGCACTCATTCGTCGAAACGATGAAGTTCCGGGATGCATCTTCCCCGGCCACGTTTCGGTCGAGTCGTTTGTGGCTCCGTGAATGTGTTGTGCTGTACTACAACTTGTTTCTGTATCCTGAATCCTCTTTGGCGAGGCTTACACAGCCGCCATATATATGACTCATCACATAGGGATGACTTCTCTCCTAGAAGGAGGAGGTGGAAAGGTAGCAGCGTCCGGTCGCCCCATGTCTTCGCGTTAGTCGATCGCCGAGAGAGACCGCGCGTCAAGTCCGGTCGTCCAGTCCACGAAAGCTATACAAAAAGCAAGCGGACGGGCGTTAAACCATACCGGCAGTCGCCTGGCGAGAGTCTCTCTCCTTTAGATCGAATTAAACGAGACGCGAAGATGCTTTGGTGTGGCGCATTAAGGACGATGTGACTTACTCTCCGCTGATCACTTCTGGCGAATGACGAGGAGCTTCCTTACCTTTGGAAACGCTGCTGTTGCGTTACGACAACATATTCCGAAGGCACACGGCGAAGTTGGGACGACGCATCGAACATGATCTCAAGTCTCTCTCTCATTTCCCATTTCTCGTAACATTCGTTCACACACTCTGCCTGGTCCGCTTCTCTCGGTTGTGTGCCCCCGTTGTACGAGGATTACGCCACAGCTTCTTTCGTCATTTTTACACATATATAAAATATATCACTCTACGTGTGTGATATATATTTAACACGTATACGACGACCTCAGAGTAGGCGAGATTACCCGCTGAATTTAAGCATATTACTAAGCGGAGGAAAAGAAACTAACAAGGATTTCCTTAGTAGCGGCGAGCGAACAGGAAAGAGCCCAGCACTGAATCCCGCGGTACTGCCGCAGGGAAATGTAGTGTTCGGGAGGATCCGTTTATCCCGTGACGTTGCATCGCGTCCAAGTCCATCTTGAATGGGGCCATTTACCCATAGAGGGTGCCAGGCCCGTAGCGACCGGTGCGCGTCTCGGGAGGGTCTCTCCTTAGAGTCGGGTTGCTTGAGAATGCAGCCCTAAGTGGGTGGTAAACTCCATCTAAGGCTAAATACAACCACGAGACCGATAGCGAACAAGTACCGTGAGGGAAAGTTGAAAAGAACTTTGAAGAGAGAGTTCAAGAGTACGTGAAACCGTTCAGGGGTAAACCTGAGAAACCCAAAAGTTCGAAAGGGGAGATTCATCGTCGACAAATGCTGGCTCCCGTTGGTGCGCGAAACCCCGAAAGGGGTGTCCGACGCTTTTCCGCAAGGAGGGCGCACGGATGTTACGGCCAACGGCGAACGTTCCGGCTACGTAGACGTGCACTTCTCCCCTAGTAGGACGTCGCGACCCGTTGCGTGTCGGTCTACGGCCCGGGCGGTTAGACCGTTGCGTCGCCTTGTGCGTGCGCGACGGACCCTCGGTGACCCGACCGGCTGCGCGACGGTGTTCCCCAGATGGTATCGGGCCGCAACCAGTCTTCTCATTCGAACGGTGCGTCAGGCCCGCCGCAAGCTCGGTCAGCTTTGTTTGCCCTGTGGTACGGACGTCTTTCCCGTTCACGGGCCTGGCCAGCTGTTAGCCGGCGGAGCCCTCGGACTGGCCAAGCTTTGAATTACCTGTCGGCGGCGCTATTGCTTTGGGTACTCTCAGGACCCGTCTTGAAACACGGACCAAGGAGCCTAACATGTGCGCGAGTCATTGGGATGAGTAAACCTAAAGGCGAAATGAAAGTGAAGGTCGTCCTTTGCGTCGGCCGAGGGAGGATGGGCGCTGCATAGTGCTCCGCACTCCCGGGGCGTCTCGTTCTCATTGCGAGAAGAGGCGCACCTAGAGCGTACACGTTGGTACCCGAAAGATGGTGAACTATGCCTGGTCAGGACGAAGTCAGGGGAAACCCTGATGGAGGTCCGTAGCGATTCTGACGTGCAAATCGATCGCTGGAACTAGGTATAGGGGCGAAAGACTAATCGAACCATCTAGTAGCTGGTTCCCTCCGAAGTTTCCCTCAGGATAGCTGGCACTCACTCCTCCGTTCCTTCGGGGACGCGTGCGAGTCTCATCTGGTAAAGCGAATGATTAGAGGCCTTGGGGCCGAAACGACCTCAACCTATTCTCAAACTTTAAATGGGTGAGATCTCTGGCTTGCTTGGTTCATTGAAGCCACGAGATTTCGGATTAGAGTGCCAAGTGGGCCAATTTTGGTAAGCAGAACTGGCGCTGTGGGATGAACCAAACGCAGAGTTAAGGCGCCTAAGTCGACGTTTATGGGATACCATGAAAGGCGTTGGTTGCTTAAGACAGCAGGACGGTGGCCATGGAAGTCGGAATCCGCTAAGGAGTGTGTAACAACTCACCTGCCGAAGCAACTAGCCCTGAAAATGGATGGCGCTGAAGCGTCGCGCCTATACTCTGCCGTCAGCGGCAAGTGGGGAGGGACGGTGCCATTACTGGTGACCGTCCTCCATGAAGCCCTGACGAGTAGGAGGGTCGCGGCGGTGTGCGCAGAAGGGTCTGGGCGTGAGCCTGCCTGGAGCCGCCGTCGGTGCAGATCTTGGTGGTAGTAGCAAATACTCTAGCGAGACCCTGGAGGACTGACGTGGAGAAGGGTTTCGTGTGAACAGCCGTTGCACACGAGTCAGTCGATCCTAAGCCCTAAGAGAAATCCTATGCAAATGTGGTGTCCTAAAATCAATGTCTGCAAACATATTATTATACAAAGAGATAAATTGAAAGATAAAAAAAGAGACATACACACGTTGGGCGAAAGGGAATCCGGTTGCTATTCCGGAACCCGGCAGCGGAACCGTTTAACATCCGGGCCCTCATTGAGTGTTCGTCGGGGTAACCCAAAATGACCTGGAGAAGCCGTCGGGAGATCTGGGAAGAGTTTTCTTTTCTGTATAAGCGTTCGAGTTCCCTGGAAACTTCTAGCAAGGAGATAGGGTTCGGAACGCGAAGAGCACCGCAGTTGCTGCGGTGTCTGGATATTCCCCTCGGACCTTGAAAATCCAGGAGAGGGCCACGTGGAGGTGTCGCGCCGGTTCGTACCCATATCCGCAGCAGGTCTCCAAGGTCAAGAGCCTCTAGTCGATAGATTAATGTAGGTAAGGGAAGTCGGCAAATTGGATCCGTAACTTCGGAATAAGGATTGGCTCTGAGGAGCGGGGCGTGTCGGGCTTGGTCGGGAAGCGGGTCTGGCTGACGTGCCGGGCCTGGGCGAGGTGAAGGGTCTTAGACTTCGGTCGACGTCCTGGGATCCGAACTCGGTCCCGTGCCTTGGCCTCCCGCGGATCTTCCTTGCTGCGAGGCTTCCGCGTCGGTTCAGCCGTCGCGTGTCGTTTCTTCGGCCGCCATTCAACGCTCGGCTCAGAACTGGCACGGACCAGGGGAATCCGACTGTCTAATTAAAACAAAGCATTGCGATGGCCCCCGCGGGTGTTGACGCAATGTGATTTCTGCCCAGTGCTCTGAATGTCAACGTGAAGAAATTCAAAAAAGCGCGGGTAAACGGCGGGAGTAACTATGACTCTCTTAAGGCGGGAGTAACTATGACTCTCTTAAGGCGGTCGCTTGAGGTGTCGGGCCGGCTTGCCGGTCTAGTATCCGAGACCAGACCTTAAGAATCATAGTTTAGCAAGCAGCCGCCTCTTCGCTGGTTCCCGCCATAAGTACCCCTTCGGGGGGAAACCAAGAGCTGCCTCTGCGACCACCGACCTTTTAGGGTTGCCAGCCCACTAGGTCGTAATTGTCGGCCCAAGAATATATAGAAAAGCCTCGGATGAAACCTATATAACCGGAGGGCCCTCAGGCTCATCCGGTCCGACAAATTCTGACGGCGCTAATCCGGTCGAGTCATACTCTTGCCGGTTTCCGAATTGTGAAAGGTCCTTCGCCACCTCGAGGGGCAGAGGTGTACATGAACAGCGTACACACAAGAGTTGGTACGACGAGAGGCAAGTCGAACAAATCGACCCCAAGAAGGCACCGTGGAGTGCCGAAGAACAAGCGCTCCTGGCACGGCAGGAGGCGCATCTCACTCTTGATGGAGTCAGATTTATTAATCAAGCTTTAATGCCATTATTTCCTCACAGAACTCTTGAGTCCATAAAAGGACAGAGGAAGTACCAAAAGCACAAAGATTCAGTCTTAGAAATAATCAAGGAATTGACGGAAGAACAAAATGAGTTGACACAAAACCAAGACGTTGGGGAAACACCTATCCCACAGGATGGTGGCTTACTGCAATCCATCCAAAAGCTATTTGGTCAACTCGAGCCTCTAGATGGCTCTCAATTCCAAGCAGATCATTTGGGTCGGATCTGCGAGAACATAGCCGTATGGTCGATAGAAAAGATCTATGAAGAACTAGAGATCTATCTTCTTCAAGCATTTCCTATCAAGCCTAGGAAAAAGCCTAAACCCTCTAAATGCGCAACAAACCGTCCGCTTTCAAAACGAAAGGCGAGACGCATTGAGTACGCCAGAACCCAGAAGGCCTGGAATAAGAATCCTTGCAACTGTGCAAGAATAATTCTTAAAAGTAAAACGTTAGATAAACCTCCGGCCAAACGCGACATGATCAATTTCTGGCGTACCACAATGACAAATGGGACCGACGAATCCCCTGATAAAGAGCGCGAGCGACCAGAAATTATGGACTTATGGCAACCTGTGGTCCCAGACGAAATTATTAAATCCTTCCCGGAGCTTACCACCTGCCCGGGCCCAGATGGGTTAACAACCAGGCAACTGAAGGCAGTCCCAACACATATCCTATGTAGGATATTCAATCTTTTTATACTGTGTGGGAAACTGCCAAAACATCTGCTACGAGCGCGCACAACGCTAATACCTAAAAAGGATGGTGCGCCGAAACCTGAGGACTACAGGCCCATAACGGTCCAAT